>NC_134483.1:201723584-201988584 GCF_040206685.1 Ascaphus truei | reverse complement strand
TCTGAACCAAGGGAACATCCAAATTCCCCATCATATTAGGAACCAATGCGGATGTGGTGTGATCCTTGATCAGGGCATTCCTTAAAGAAGCTGAGAACTACCATTGTCTTCCCTGAGAATCCATTCCGCCCTCAAGGAAGAGTGTTACCGAATCTCTGCGCAGGAACGGTTTGGACAAATTTACAAACCCGAGAAGGGAGTGACAGAGATTCCACCAGGGGGAGTAAAACATGTGAGAGCTACGCTCAACTAACCTGCTCATGCTGAGAGAGACTGGTACTTCTTTCTGGAAACTACGGCCGCAGATGACCAGATAAGAGGATGGAAGTTGGTACCCGAAGTGGGGAGTAGAAATCTACGCTTCCTCAGCAATTTGTATTATCCATCCAAAATATGTCGCCTCATCCTGTGCTCTTGGATACCGGTCAAATACTGGGCCACATTTACCCGGTCACTCACATGGAACCTTTGGTTCACGTAAATGCTGCCTCCGTGCGAGAAGCCTCATCGGAATTACCCTTTGACTTCGGAGAATCGCCCTTGCCTCTAGAATGGAAGAAGCAGCTTGAGGATAAATTGACGGAATGCAAGGAAGTATTATCCACCAGTGAGGTGGATGTGGGCTGCAGCAAAAGCATGCAGCACACCATCAGGCTGAGTGATTCCAACCTGTTCCTAGAAAGACATATAGCTCCAAGAGATGTGGATGTTGTTAGAGACATCCTGAAAGAGATGGAGACAGCTGGCATTGTTACGGAGTCCCGCAGCCCCTACGCCTCACCCATCGTGGTGGTGCGGAAGAAGAATGGTTCTGTGCCCATATGTGTGGACTATTGCACCCTGAACCGTCGTACTGTTCCTGACCAATACTCACTACCCTGAATCAAGGAGATCCTCAGTGCCCTGTCAGGCAGCCAATGGTTCAGTGTACTGGATCTGCATTCGGATACTATCAAGTTCCTATGAGCACCGACAATCAAGAGAAGACGGCGTTCGTCTGCCCTTTAGGGTTTTACCAGTTCACTCGGATGCCACAATACATTTACGGAGCCCCTGCTACATTCCAGCGGTTGATGGAGAAAACCATTGGGGATATGAACCCCAGAGAGTGTCTGGTCTACCTGGATGACATTATCGTCTTCGGTTGGACGTTGGAAGAACATGAGGAGCGCCTCCTGAAGGTCTTTGACCGATTGCAGAAGGAAGGTCCAAAGTTGACCTTAGATGAGTGCAAATTCTGCCAGACCTCTGTAACCTATGTGGGTCATATTGTCTCCGCCGACGGAGTGGCAACAGACCCTACCTAGGTGGAAGCAGTGGTGAACTGGCCTTGGCCTGAAAACGTAATGGAGCTTCGCTCCTTTCTCGGATTCTGCGGCTATTACCGAAGATTCGTGGAAGGGTACTCCTGTATTGCCAATGTTCTATATAACTTAATGAGGCTCTGTCCTGAAGATCCCACCAGAAAGATGCAAATTCAAGAACCCCATTCGGCGAGAAATGGACTTTTGCCTGTGAGGAGACTTTCGTGGCCTTGAAGAAAAGGCTACTGAAGCCTCTGTGTTGACTTATGCAGACCCGGATCAAACATACATGTTGCATGTAGATGCCAGCTTCTATGGACTGGGAGTGGTACTCCATCAGAAGTACCCCATGGGACTGTGAGTCACAGTCTAACCTTAAGTGAAAATAATTATCCGGTCCATAAACTGGAGTTTCTAGCCCTGAAGTGGGCTGTCATAGACAAGTTACACGATTACCTACTGTATATGGGGTACCCTTCAAGGTAAGGACGGACAACAATCCACGTACATACATCCTGACATCCACCAAATTGGATGCCAACGGTCACAGCAGGGCCATCTGAACGTAGGGGCCGACGCTCTATCCAGAAGACCCAGACTGAGTCTCGTTCCTGGCGATGGAGAGTGTCTTAGGTAAGGGGGAATACCTGTTACACCTGTCTATTTATTGCATGCAGTGCAGTATGGAACGGATCTTCTTCTCTCTTTATTCTTTTTTGAGCAGTTCACCTCCAGCCTTGTTTTTTCTTCTTTTACTTATTGCATACCTTAAAGACTAGTAAGCCATTGTCATGCAGTGCCCTAATATCCACTGTGGTATACAAGGGATTATCCCCCCTGCATTCCCCGAGGGAGTCCAATTACCATCCCCTTGGCACCTACCGCCATAACCCTCTCCTCCTACTCTTACTCCACTCAACACAACTAACTACCCCTCGCTTTAAGTATGTCTTATAGCCATATTGGTGAAAGACAACCCCTTTCAATGGTCATTTTTTATTTGGATGCTAATACAATTATTTTTTTTCCGGGGCTGTTTTGGGAATCTATTCTCTCTTTATTGAATTAGGAGAAGACGGCTTCGCTTTTTTTTCTTACGGACGAAGATGCTCCTCAGCATATTGAACAGGGCCCTAAATTAAGTAATAAACGTAGTCTTGCATGCGTTTTATGAACCAAACTGTGATATCAAGAATTAATAAAGAGATTGTGGCTCCATCTTGTGGCAAGTGAAGTTATGTAAATTTCAAAGTTAAGGCTAATAGATTATTAGAATATCCTCAGGTTTAGTATGCGATGTTTGATTTCCAGATAAGAGGTATCCCACCGTGTACAAAAACAAGGGCCTAGCTAGCTTTTTCTATGTTATATATGCATCTACTATTCATAAAGCTCTTTTCAAGCTCCAGATTATGTAGGCCGTCCACCAGCTGCTGGTATAAATAACTTATTCTGATATGAAAAGTAACACTTTAATGACTTTGAGCCAAAATAAAGCAATAAATAATTACCAAATCTCTAGCCATGGCCACAAAAGATGCATACTAGAGTGTAACCATATTTGTGTCTTAATCAGACTTGGTTTTAAATAACATTACATTTATCTGTCAGGCTCTATAGCCCTTCTTGGGCACATTCCAGTTCAATCATTTGCATGTACCACAAACTACTGAAGTATATTAGTGGAGGGTGCGCCACTTCCAATTCAGTCGTCATGGGGCTGGCTGGGACTATGTGATCACTACCAAAGTGATATTAAACGACCGGTTTAATTAGCCAGTTAAACACCAATGCTTTACTACAACTGCTATGTATTGGAAGAGTTAAATAAAAAATATATTATTTTTTTGTTGAAGTTTTATTTTCAGTATTTTTGTTGTATAATTTATTAATGAGCATTTCGCCAGAGAGGCTGATCCTTTCATTGTTTTTGATTTTTTTTATTTAATATTTTTTTACAAACTGGGTGAACTTTTTGGTTTTGTCAATGAAAACCTCACAAACATTTGCACAAAAGTTGTAATAAAAAAAATAATGATAATTTCATGTTCATTTTTAGTTTTTTTTCCCCCCATCATTTCTTACCCAAAATAAAAACAAAACATACATTTGTTTTCTAGAACCAAAATACCAGTGGAACTGCCTAACCTTAGTATAAACGATGCTTGTCTTCAATACATAGTAAACAAATGGAATGGACAACATCAAAGTGTGGAGATAAACTTCAGCTATTATATATTTAGAAGGATTTGTATTATATGTATTTTATATGATGTCACTGGATTTTAGTGTTAGACTTGCATTATAGAGACCAGGCTTACTTTAGCCTGACCAGAGCTGGCCTTGCATCATCATTGGAAGAGCAAACAGTGTTTTTCTTTTTTAACATCAACTGTCCTTGATAATTTCGCAGTGGTGCCCAACATGTTATTAATTGGTCTTCTAGCCTTCTGTGTTTACCTATTATACAGTACCAATGTAAATATTTGTGTCTCTCGTAATGCTAATAAACTTTGCTCAAATATGACTACAGAAATACTAATCTTACTTCTAATCCATGAAAAGCTATACAAACCTTAAAGCTCCAGTGCTGTACTGGAACACAAGGTTTTCTAAGATAATTTCTATTTCTAAATCCTCTATCCTTCTATAGAAAGAAGTGAACTAAGTGACATCGTAGCATGTTTCTCTATCTTATACCATATTCTGCTGCCCTTCATAAGTGCTCCTTAAAGATAAATTAAACATTGTAGCAAAAAAACTACCGTAAGTCACCACAATATGTTAAATTCAAAACAACGGGGTGTTCTTATCAAGAAACAAGGTCAAGGCGAGACCCATTAAGAATCTGCATTAGCTTAAAAAACATGGGGGAGATAGTTGCAGTGACTATTTAGTGTTAAAGTTGAATCACATGTAACCCTTTGAGTACCCTGGAACACAGCTACTATGTATTCTGGCCCCAGGGTGCGCCATGATGTAGTTGAAACCTCCAAAAATGAATGCTGGTTCTCTTAGGGGAGTTCGCATCCTGCGTTCCTGTGCAGCATAAAATGCGACCTGAAATGATGGACGGATGGAAAGAGGGATAACTCCTCCCTTTCCGTTCCATCATCAGTCATCAGCACTCTGGCCCCACAGCCTTTCCAGCACTCAAAGGGTTAAACACTGCCATTTTCCCTTCTACTACTTACACCTTAAGGTTTTCAAAGTCAACTCATTCCCATTTGTGGTTTCAAATACTGCAAAGAGAAAAATGTGCCACCTCAGAAATAGAGACCTGAGGGGATGGAACTGAGCGCTCCTGCTTGTGATATTAGCATGCAATGATAATACAATCAAGTGCTAAAACTGTGACGAGACATACGAGAGATAAAGTGAAAAGTAAACCAATACTTAACACAAAAGTAATACGCAGTGACCTCTATATATTATAGTGTGAAACAAAACCCACCATCTACAATCTATATAACGTGCGAAAGTAATGTGTAAAGCTGCTCAAAACCCTTTATGGACTTCTCCACAGACATGACTGCTCTACCTCAGAAATGACTGTATTTAGGGTGACCAGATTTTTAAAATGAAAAACCGGGATACTTAAAAAAATTATTTATAAAACAATGAACGTCACGCCCGCCATTGCCATGACAACGAGACACTAACGTCAGGCGGTGACATGTTGCCATGACAATGTGGCATCACGTGATGCCTCGTCACCATAATGCATCCCGTTGTCATGTCAACTTGGAAGTCGCTGGAAGTCACTTCAGTTTGATTTTTTCCAGTGACCACAGCATGACGTCAGCACTATATGCGCGGCCTTAGGCTGCGCTTATAGTGCCGGCGATGCGACGTCGCAGCAAAACAAATGTATTGCCGCCATCGCGTGCCCTTATAGTAAGCGCGACGCTGGCGGCACAAATTTCTGAAGCTGGTCAAATTAGATTTTTCAGAGGCTGTCGCCACATGTAACAGCCTCTGAACCAATCAAAGAGCTAGTCGCCCGCGACGTCACCGTAAAGCGAATTACAACTTTTGCTAGTGGCGACGGGTGACGTCATCCGTCGCACGCACTATAAGCGCGGCCTTAGGTTAATTTCACACCTCACGAGCCCCCTCCATTTCCCACCCTCTACCCATGAATTTCTCTCTCCCCTCCGTCTCACTCACTCTCCCCCCTCCCGCCTCGCATGTATTTATCTCTCCCCTCTGTCTCACTCACTCTCCCCCCCCGCCTCGCATGTATTTATCTCCCCTCCATCTCACTCACTCTCCCCCCTCCCGCCTCGCATGTATTTATCTCCCCTCCGTCTCACTCACTCTCCCCCCCTCCCGCCTCGCATGTATTTATCTCCCCTCCATCTCACTCACTCTTCCCCCCCCTCCAGCCTCGTATGTATTTCTCCCCCCTGTCGTACTCCCTCTTTTGCTCACTCACTCCCCCTCTCCTCTCACTCGCCCCTACCTTCCATCAATTACCCCACTCTGCTCACTCAATCCCCCCACAAAATACATACCAAAAACCCCACCCCGCAATACATAATAAAAATGCCAATACATATTTAAAAAGACCCCCGCCGCCCCAATACATTTTTAAAGACCCCCCAACCCCCCATATATATTTTTAAAAAATGGGCCGCACAGGTAAAATCATCATCATCATCATCATCATCCCCATATACCCACCCCCCGCATCTCCCATCTCTCTCTCTCCCCCCTAGTATCTCCCATCTCTCTCCCCCCTGCATCTCCCATCTCTCTCCCCCACCTGCATCTCCCATCTCTCTCCCCCCCCCCCCTGCATCTCCCATCTCTCTCTCCCCCTGCATCTCCCATCTTTCCCCCCCCTGCATCTCCCATCTCTCTCTCTCCCCCCTGCATCTCCCATCTCTCTCTCCCCCTGCATCTCCCATCTCTCTCCCCCTGCATCTCACATCTATCTCTCCCCCCTGCATCTCCCATCTCTCTCTCCCCCCCTGCATCTCCCATCTCTCTCTCCCCCCCTGCATCTCCCATCTCTCCCCCTTTGCATCTCCCATCTCTCTGTCCCCCCTGCATCTCCCATCTCTGTCTCCCCCCTGCATCTCCCATCTCTCTCCCCCCCCCTCCCCTGCATCTCCCATCTCTCTGCCCCCCCTGCATCTCCCATCTCTCTCCCCCCCTGCATCTCACATCTCTCTCTCTCCACCTGCATCTCCCATCTCTCTCTCTCCCCCCTGCATCTCTCATCTCTCTCTCCCCCTGCATCTCCCATCTCTCTCTCTCTCTCCCCCTGCATCTCTCATCTCTCTCCCCACTGCATCTCTCATCTCTCTCTCCCCCTGCATCTCCCATCTCTCTCTCTCCCCCCTGCATCTCCCATCTCTCTCTCCCCCTGCATCTTCTCCCATCTCTCTCTCCCCCCGCATCTCCCATCTCTCTCTCCTCCCCCCTTGCATCTCCCATCTCTCTCTCCCCCTGCATCTCCCATCTTTCTCCCCCCTGCATCTCCCATCTCTCTCTCCCCCTGCATCTCCCATCTCTCTCCCCCACTGCATCTCCCATCTCTCTCTTCCCCCTGCATCTCCCATCTCTCTCTCTCACCCTGCATCTCCCATCTCTCTCCCCTTGCATCTCCCATTTCTCTCCCCCCTGCATCTCCCATCTCTCTCTCCCCCCTGCATCTCCCATCTCTCTCTCCCCCCTGCATCTCCCATCTCTCTCTCCCCCCTGCATCTCCCATCTCTCTCTTCCCCCTGCATCTCCCATCTCTCTCCCCTTGCATCTCCCATCTCTCTCCCCCCTGCATCTCCCATCTCTCTCTCCCCCCTGCATCTCCCATCTCTCTCTCCCCCTGCATTTCACATCTCTCTCCCCCCCTGCATCTCGCATCTCTCTCTCCCCCCTGCATCTCCCATATCTCTCTCCCCCTACATCTCCCATCTCTCTCTCCCCCTGCATCTCCCATCTCTCTCTCCCCCCCTCCCCTGCATCTCCCATCTCTCTGCCCCCCCTGCATCTCCCATCTCTCTCCCCCCTTGCATCTCACATCTCTCTCTCTCCACCTGCATCTCCCATCTCATCTCTCTCTCCCCCTGCATCTCTCATCTCTCTCTCCCCCTGCATCTCCCATCTCTCTCTCTCCCCCCTGCATCTCCCATCTCTCTCTCTCCCCCCTGCATCTCCCATCTCTCTCTCCCCCTGCATCTTCTCCCATCTCTCTCTCCCCCCGCATCTCCCATCTCTCTCTCCTCCCCCCTTGCATCTCCCATCTCTCTCTCCCCCTGCATCTCCCATCTCTCTCCCCCCTGCATCTCCCATCTCTCTCTCCCCCTGCATCTCCCATCTCTCTCCCCTTGCATCTCCCATTTCTCTCCCCCCTGCATCTCCCATCTCTCTCTCCCCCCTGCATCTCCCATCTCTCTCTCCCCCCTGCATCTCCCATCTCTCTCTCCCCCCTGCATCTCCCATCTCTCTCTTCCCCCTGCATCTCCCATCTCTCTCCCCTTGCATCTCCCATCTCTCTCCCCCCTGCATCTCCCATCTATCTCTCCCCCCTGCATCTCCCATCTCTCTCTACCCCTGCATCTCACATCTCTCTCTCCCCCCTGCATCTCCCATATCTCTCTCCCCCTACATCTCCCATCTCTCTCTCCCCCTGCATCTCCCATCTCTCTCCCCTTGCATCTCCCATCTCTCTCCCCCCTGCATCTCCCATCTCTCTCTCCCCCCTGCATCTCCCATCTCTCTCTCCCCCTGCATTTCACATCTCTCTCCCCCCCTGCATCTCGCATCTCTCTCTCCCCCCTGCATCTCCCATATCTCTCTCCCCCTACATCTCCCATCTCTCTCTCCCCCTGCATCTCCCATCTCTCTCTCCCCCCCTCCCCTGCATCTCCCATCTCTCTGCCCCCCCTGCATCTCCCATCTCTCTCCCCCCTTGCATCTCACATCTCTCTCTCTCCACCTGCATCTCCCATCTCATCTCTCTCTCCCCCTGCATCTCTCATCTCTCTCTCCCCCTGCATCTCCCATCTCTCTCTCTCCCCCCTGCATCTCCCATCTCTCTCTCTCCCCCCTGCATCTCCCATCTCTCTCTCCCCCTGCATCTTCTCCCATCTCTCTCTCCCCCCGCATCTCCCATCTCTCTCTCCTCCCCCCTTGCATCTCCCATCTCTCTCTCCCCCTGCATCTCCCATCTCTCTCCCCCCTGCATCTCCCATCTCTCTCTCCCCCTGCATCTCCCATCTCTCTCCCCTTGCATCTCCCATTTCTCTCCCCCCTGCATCTCCCATCTCTCTCTCCCCCCTGCATCTCCCATCTCTCTCTCCCCCCTGCATCTCCCATCTCTCTCTCCCCCCTGCATCTCCCATCTCTCTCTTCCCCCTGCATCTCCCATCTCTCTCCCCTTGCATCTCCCATCTCTCTCCCCCCTGCATCTCCCATCTATCTCTCCCCCCTGCATCTCCCATCTCTCTCTACCCCTGCATCTCACATCTCTCTCTCCCCCCTGCATCTCCCATATCTCTCTCCCCCTACATCTCCCATCTCTCTCTCCCCCTGCATCTCCCATCTCTCTCTCCCCCCGCATCTCCCATATCTCCCCCCCTGCATCTCCCATCTCTCTCCCCCTGCATCGCCCATCTCTCTCTCCCCCCTGCATCTCCCATCTCTCTCTCTCCCCTTGCATCTCCCATGTCTCTCCCATATGTCTCTCCCCCCCTGCATCTCCCCCCATATACCTACCTCAGATGGCTGGGGTTCGGCGGAGGTGGGTTCAGGTAGGAGGCGGCAAGCTGTGGCATGCGCTCACTAACAGTAGGCACTGGAGGTGCCGCACTGCTAGCGAGTGGCTGGGGTGCCGGTCCGGAGGGAGGGAGAGCCGGGGACCGGGGGCAGGGCCGGAGTGCTGGGGGGATTGCCGGGACCGGAGGGAGAGCCAGGGACCGGGGGGTGGGGGAGGGCCGCAGTGCCGGGACCGGAAGAAGTACCGAGGGGGAGGGCTGGAGTGCTGGGGGGAGGGCCGGAGTGCCGGGACCGAAGGGAGAACCGGTGACCGAGGGCCGGAATGCTGGGGGGAGGGATGGAGTGCTGGGGGGAGGGAGTGCTGGGGAAGGGCCGGGGAGGGCGGGCAGCCAGGCGGTCGCCCCTGCAACTGCTTTTTTTGGCAAATTCCCACCCCCTCCTACCTTCAGCCTATCCCCTGCGGCCCGGCATTCAAAGCCCCGCCCCCGCATCCTCCATCCAATACCTTGCGGCCCGGCAGCAGAAAATACTCACCGGCCAGGCTGCCGCATCCTCCTCCTCCTCGCAGACCCCCCACGCACTGCCGCCGACAGGCCAAAAAGGGACCAGAGAGAAAACACAGGACATTTCCGGGACGGACCGGCAACCGGGACAGCACTGAAAAAAACGGGACTTTCCCGGCAAAACCTGGACATCTGGTCACCCTAACTGTATTGCATGCAGATTTGTATGAAACATTGAACTGTGTTCACTTTCCTATCAGAATTGCAAGGCCTGAGATTATATAACAGTAAAGGGTAGCAGTACTTTCTGCATAAACGTACAATGCTTTTGTCCCTGTCTTTAATTTAAAGTATGATAGATTACTTGAAGAGACTTCTGTAAACCTATATAAACTATATTCTTGGCATGTCGCAGCGGTCTTAAGATCATACCTGTGGAAATTACACCATAGTGGACACTGGGTAAATTGTATATCTACTTTTCAAAGGTAAAAAAGCCAATACAAAGTCTCCTCTCAAAACTCCGGCTGCATTTACTGTACATGCGTGTGCAAGTTAAAGGTGCACAATTTAGCATTGTAAAAGAATCTGTAGCCCTGCTTCCTATCGAACACAGACCACTACCATGTGCTATATAACCTGTAGGCTCACAGGGCCAAAGCCTCTGCCACGGAGAGCCTGGGGTGCTCACAATACGTATGACTTAGTGCAGCGCCTCCACCTGCGATAGCTTCCGCCCTAGGGGAAGTGGGTCTTCGCAGGAACTTATGTACATGAACACACACGCACAGCAATACCGTAACTAATATGTTTTACTTATAGCAACCAGAAACGTAATCACAGGTGACCCTCTCTAGAGGAGACACAACTACCAGCGTCCTTGAAAGCTCCCTCTCCCTCTCCCTCCACCGGGTGATCCCACCCCGTGTCCAGTTCCCTCTTGGAATATGTTTCCCACCCCCCCTCAAGTGAGTCAGTGGATGTATAAGTGTGTGACTGCGCTGCCACCGTGTCCCGGAGTGAGAATGGTACCGTTGGTGCACTTGACGTTTACCCGCCGGGCACTCCTGTACCCGGTTCTGCAACAATCTTCACAAAGGATCGGCGAGGGTGTAGATGACGTCACCCATAGGTGTCCGGGGTGATCCCAACCAGACACGCTGCGACTTAGTAGCGGGGCCTGGTTCCATGCCTCCCGCGGATTTAGAACTGTCCTGGTAGGATTCGTAGCACACAAAGGGGATCCGGAACCTGACTATGGCCAGTCCCTAGCTCCGCTGCATGCCACTTCGGATCAGGGTCTAACTGGGCCTGGGGCATGTGGCATAGGTAGGGGCGGCTGCCTCCCTATACCGGAGCTCCTTCTCCTTCCTCTGACAGCTAGCTCTGACTCCTCGTGCGCCCCACCACTTCCTTTTCCTCCCTAATCTCGTACCTGATTGGTTCTGGTGCATAACGGGGGAAATGGTCCTGCGAGGACCAATTCCCGCTCTGCTGGGAAACATCGCAGGTGGAGGCGCTGCACCGAGTACAGGGTTACTCCTAATATAATTGCCCCAGGTTCCCCGTGGTGGAAGCTCAGCCCTCCTGTGAGCCTAACAGGTAAAGCACCACACCTGGTAACTGTAGGTTCTCCACACTCACACTATATCTGCTATTGGGTGGGGGGGAATACCCGTTACATTTGGAGGCGCTGCTGAGATTCAGACCTGGGGTGCCCTGTCCCATTTTTTGTCAAATTGTCCCACCATGTTTGTAAAATCTTTACATGAGGTCCTCGCCTGGGCCTTGAGGATAAATCTTAGCCCCCGCCGTGTGGTGGCCGTAGAAGGCCTTCCCGCAAATATATCATATGAGGAAGTCTGTGACCATATGCGTAAAATCCCCGGGTGGTCGTACACCTGTATTATAGATGAAGATCCAGACCCCACATCCAGATCAATACTTTTTGTGGTGACCCCCACGTGGGATATATGCCTGTCAGAGGCACTTTCCACGTTGTTTATGCCTGGGTGCCCCCCTGAGGGTTACCCTTTAGTCTACTCTGACCAAGCGCCATGGCAACTTTCCCCAAGTTGGCAGCGTGCACGTGGCGCTGCGCTCAAGGCGGCGCAGAATGACTTTGCAGAAAACTGTCCGGGATTGGCGGGAAAACCTAAGCCCCACCCCCGCCAACTGAGTGGCACCGTGCAAAGCCAGAAACGCTCCTTGAAAGAGTGTGTCGCCCCTCCTTTAAATTCCACCAGGGGGAGAAAGCACAGTGAGTTTCCACCAGTAACTGCTGTCTCCACCAAAGAAAGTACTGGACGCAGAGAAAACCACCCTCAGTCGTATGGAGTCTGGCAGATTAAGGGAGGGAGCGTATCTTTTCTTTTGTGTCAGTGCTTACTAAAATTATTGAATTCGTCTGGTAGTATGGACTTTGGCACCTTGAAGCAAATAGTAGAAGATCAGGTGGCAAACGCGAGCGAGGAGGGATGCATAAAATGTGTCTGTAACAAATGTGACTGCTCATTTTGTGAATTGGCCTGGGGACCCAAGTGTGCCTGCTGCGGGATACAGCTCCTGAAACCCGTGCTGCTGTGGGCTGCAGAACCATCAGAGGAAGAGGAGCCTGACCTCTCTACTGAAGGGAGTTACAATGCTACTCAGTCTGCCTTAATCCCCAAGGCTCCACGGGGCCAGGGTGTCCAAAGGGATGTTCCAGACACTGTTGCAGAAACAGATTATTTTCCCCCTGGAAATGAAATAGACTGCAAGGAGTTACACTCTAATGCGTATGCGGCCCGGCAATTGCCCGGAATAGATGCCCTCGTGCTAATGTGCCCCTGCCTTCAGGGAGTCTGTCGCAAGGGAGTCGACATATCCAAGTCCTCGCTAGGCTTCAAGACAACTGAGGTGGGAGGAGAAACGTGTATACAATATTTTAGTACCACCTGTGACTGTTCTAGAGGCGAACTGGCGTGGGAGCCCAAATGTGCCCGCTGCGGGATATGTTTCTTGAAGCTTATTATGCCCCAGCCTGCAGAATCCGCTGGGGAAGAAGCGGTCGACTTTAATACGGAGCCAGTCAGTATATATAACCAATCTACCCCTCTCACAGAAATTTCGGAGGACTTGAGCATTCTACCCACGGTTCCAGACCCTCTCAAAGGGGACGTCCTAGTGGTAGAGCAGGAACCTCTGATGACGGAAACCGTGGAGAAAGAGGCGCCTGATGTCTCTACCCTGGTGGTCAACGCCGCTGCTAGTCCACCTACCTCAGAGGTGGAGGTTGTAGAGGGCCAGTGTGCCCAAATAGACATTCTAGATTCAGGGATATAGAGAGAAAAAGGGGGAGCACAGGTTGAAGAGTTTGGGGTATGTATAGTATCTTATTAGATATTTGTGGGTGTGCTTGAAAGATATATTAAATCACTTACACGGCCTTGTGTAAATGCTCTCACAGCAAGGTTTACTTGTCTTTGTGTTCCCTTGGTTGGTTTCCTTCTTCTTTTCAGGGCTTGGTTTTCTTCCTGGATTTCTTCAACAGTCCTCGGCTTACAGTGAGGATGTCTCCCTCGGAGTGAACAGATTGAAAGACAGTTGTTTAGAGGGGAATACAGACGGTATGTTATAATGTCCAATGCTTTCAACTCTAAATATATATATATACAAAGGCAGTAAATGCTGCCAGCACTCACACGGGCAAGTGTGAGTACAATCCTAGGGGAAGGTATCTTTTTATCCAAACTGGTCTTCACACGTGGTGATCTATAGGTGTAATTAGGGTCTGGTATATAATAATAAATGTAAATCAAATGATACTCACACGGCCTTGTGTGAGTAAATACACATCAAGGTGTCTTTAACTTGAATATTTTCTTTCTTCTTTTCAGGTTCTTGATCTTCTTCCTGGTTTTCTACGGCGGTCTTCAACTCCCAGTGAGGAAATCCCCCTCAGTGTGAACAAATTTGAAAACAATTGTTAGTGGGAAAATATCAACATAATTCTGTGGTGACCCACTAGAAAAACCCAAGTAGATATGTAAAAGCAGCAAATGCTGCAGGCACTCACACGGGCAAGTGTGAGTGCAATCCTAGGGGAAGGTATCTTTTTTCTCTGTTGGTGTCTTTACACCTGCTGACTTGTGAGGGTAATGGTGGTCTGATATATAGGGATCTGTAAAACTAAAAATAATACTCACACGGCCTTGTGTGAGTGAATGCACATCAAGGTGTCTTTAACTCCTTTGTAGTACTGATAATGTTAAATTCCAAGTGGGCAAGTGTAGGTAGATGACCCCTCCTTGGTGTGGACACCGGAGTGTCCGGCAGGTAATCCACAAGTGCAATAACGAGTCCTCTCATATTCACACGGGACATAGTGGCTGCGCAGTCACACATACACATCTCACTTGAATGGTGGGGTAATACTGTGTGGGGTTACTGAATACTGGGTGGGATCATCTGGTGGGAGTGTAAGGGAAGGTAGCGTCCTGCGAGACGCGTGAGTTAGTGTCTCCTCTAGGGAGGGACACCTGTTGATTAATGAGTGTTATGCTTGAGTACAGTCACGATAGTAAAAGCATTATTGGTTATTATACATACGGTGTGCTGGTTATTTGTATGTGTCCTGCGAGGACCAATTCCCGCTCTGCTGGGAACCATCACAGGTGGAGGCGTTGCACCGAGTACAGGGTTACTCCTAATATAATTGCCCCAGGTTCCCCGTGGCGGAAGCTCAGCCCTCCTGTGAGCCTAACAGGTAAAGCACCACACCTGGTAACTGTAGGTTCTCCACCCTCACACTATATCTGCTATTGGGTGGGGGGGAATACCCGTTACACTGCGGTAAATAGCTGGCAGGTACTCACTCAGAGTCCAGGGTGAAAAGGAAGTGAGGAACAAGGGTCACACTAGAAGGGAAGTGAGACTATACTAACTGTCAGCAAGGACAGGGGGGTAGTAATAGCCCACTCTCAGCTAGGAGAATAGGAGATTGCAGGCAACCAACACAGGCTGTGTAAACAACATGTAACAATAATGTTGCCTTTTCACATGCAGCTAGCTGCTGGGACAGGGAAAATAACAGGCAGCTAAACTAGGGAGAAATGAATACCATAAGCTGTAAAGAGAGACAGAGGAATATGGAATCTAGTTCCAGGTGTGACATAGTCCAAAGATGTTAGGCAGCTTTCTGCCCCATTTTAGAGCAGAAAGTGCAGGAATAGTTACAAATGATCCGTTCCACAGCTTCCCATTAACTCAGGCAGCTGGATGGAAAATCCAGACCACAGATTACAATGGCTCTAGTTCTCCCTCACCTGCTCTTCTAATCACATGCACAGGTATTTAGAGCAGAGAGGTTTTGCATTTCTCTCTCTCTCTCTCCTTGGAGCCTGGGGGCTGGGGGTGTCGCTACTCTCCTGCATCCAGTATCGAGGTTGACGGCCTCTCCACGTATGACAGTACCAGAGGATTTGCCTGGACACCACGAACAGATAAGACAAAACAAATGGTTACTGCTGTTGCTAAAAGACTGTGCTGTATCTTGTGTCCCTAAATGAGAGAGCATTGTTTTAAGCTGGGGAACCAGTTTAGTTGGCCAGCAGCTGTTAGAGAGACTGATTCTGATGTGTAGTTAGATCCCTGAAAGGGATAGGATTTGCTTATATGATTTTGGTTTTATTTCTTGAAATAACAGTGTGGGAAATATTGTAACACTGAAATGTGTGAACTGCTGAATGAAAGTATCTGAGTACCTCTAACCTACACATGTTAAAGCTGCAGTACCTTTCTTGGATGAAAATAAAGCAGGCAGAAGCCTGAGTTAAGCAACATAATACTTTGCATGATCCTGTTTGTTGTATAATTAACCCTAGAAGACTGTGTCGGGAAGAACCCAGACAGACGTCAGCACTACAAAAAAGGGGCGTTTGTCACATATGGTGGAGAATGCGGGTCGACACTAAAAAGTCTGTGGGTTTGCAAATAAATGCGGGGGTTTAAAATGGCCGCCGAGCTGAACTAAAGTACAGATGCTATGAGTGAAGTCTGTCCCAATGTGTATATCAGTTGTGCTTCTAGCATACACAGAGAATGTGCGAAGTGTGGATGCAATAGCACCCTGAACCCAAACAGAAAACCAAAATGTTTTGCTGAAGAAGAAAAAAAAAAAAAATTGCATCTAGCAAGTGCTGTTTGGAAAGCTAATGCATTTTGCTGAAGTGAGTGAATTTGCAGCTAGCAAGTGCTGTATGCAAGTTGCTGAAGGGAGTGAAATTGCAGCTAGCAAATTGTTCCTGCCGGGTTTCTAAAATGGCCGACGTGAAATGTTTGTTTTGTAATGTACATAATCATGAAAAACAGTGTCCCTTCAGGCCATACGATGATGATGACGACTCGTATGTGGCCCCTGGAGGAGAGCCGTACCCACAGATGAATTTAGTATGCTGGGCCTGTCATAAAGTAGGTCACATGGAAGATGTGTGCCCCAAAATTTTCAAAGACAAACAGCTGCAAAAGCAAGCAACGCCCTATGTGTGCAAGCAAGATGTGGAAGCTGATACCAGTGAGCGTGTGCCCAGTACCACTGATATCTCTGGAGCTAATAAAGCAAAAAGAAAGAAGAAGAAAAAGAAAACTGTCCCTCAAGTCACAGGGGAATTGACCGAGCCACTTGAACCTGCGCTGTCAGGACATGCGTCAGAAAGGCGCCGAGATGTGCTGCAGACCGGAGTGATCGGCAGAATTGTCACGGGAACAGTGGCAAAGGAAAAGGAGGAGCAAAGGGAAGCTGAATCCTTGAACCAGGATAAAGAGGCTTTGGTTTCTGCACTCCAAGCTGCCCGCCATAATTATGAAGTCCTGTGGCAGGATTTGGTGAAGGAGCGAGAATGTTGGAAGAAGGAGCAAGAATCTAACAATAAGGTGCGAGAAGCGAACGCCGAGTTACAGAGGTGTATACTTCCAGCTTTACAAGAGCACGAGGCTTTGAAGAAAACAGAGTCTCTCTTACGGAGTGAGCTGGAAGAGGTGACGACTAGTCTGGAAAAGGCCAACACCGTAATTGTCACCATGGATGAAAAACAGATTAAGTCTGACAAATTGATTGCTATCCTAAAACAGAAATACGGGAAGGCTCTACAAGAGGTTCATGCACTCAGCACAGAGGTGCAACACTTGCGCCTGGAGGGCCACGGTCTGAACACAGAGCTGGGAATGTTGAAGCAAACCCATGAGATTGCCCTAAGTGAGTTAGAGACTGTAAAGCAAGAAAATGAGACTCTGAAATTGGAAAATTCAGATTTGACTGACCAAGCAGAAAAAATAAAGAAACAGTTGACTCAGGAAAAATTAGAAGTGCAGGAAGCACTGATGCACACTCAGAGCCAGCACCAGGAAGAAATGGACGCTCTGAGAACAGAATTGCGAGATGTATGCACAAAACAGAATTCTCTCGTGGAGGAACTTAACATTTTGAAAAAGGAGAAAAGCATTAGAATAATTCAGAAGCACTGCAAAGCTCTTATCCAAGGAAGAAGGGAAAGAGAAAATTATCAGCGTAAACGCGCCGCAACTATCATCCTACAGGCTGCCTACAGAGGGATGAAAATTCGTGTGTTCAATCACCGGAATAAAGCAGCCTGTGTTCTTCAATCATTCTACCGTGCCCGCATGGTACGAAACAGGTTCCTCATTATGAAAGGAGCAACTATAAAAATCCAGTCTCTGACTAGGATGACACAGAACAGGATTCGCTATCAAACCCTGAGAAATGCGTCACTGGTTATCCAGCGGTACTTCCGCCTGAATAAATGTAGACCTCAGGAAAGAGAGGTTCAAGACTACATGCCTGCCGGCTGCAAAGGTAAAATGCCACAGGGTACAGCCAGAGTTAGTGAGAGCCCCATCAAGGTGAAGGTGCTCCAGGTAATCAGTGCTTCATCTTCTAAATACCATATAATTGCCCCAAAGGAAAAATCCCAAATCTCTGTGAGTGATGGTCATGAGAAAATACATGGCAGTAAGAAGTACCATAAAGGTTCAAAGGTCGCAAATCAAAAGCGACGAAGGTCAACGCTGGCCTTGAATTTTTCCGGATCTCGCCACTCTGGGCCACAATATAAAGACAAAGACTATCCGGGCCCAGAGTTCCGTTAGAAGCTAAAGAAACAGTCCAGTCATTTGCAGTTTGCAGCGGCCTATGAAATAAAGTCAGGAAATGTAATGGACTGGAAGTCAAAGAAAAAAAAAATGGGTTTGGGGAATTGACCGATATTTTTTTGTTATTACACGTGTGGACTATGTCACGGACACTTAACTATGCAAATAAGGTATTGTAGTTAAGGTATATTAGGCCTCTAAAATAAGCATTTTGTCAAGGGTACAGTGTTATATTGGTTCTCTGTGTTGAAAATGTAGCTAAACTACAAATTAATATACAGGGTTGATGGCCCTTTCAGTTGGTAAATTATATAATGAAGTTCATATTCGTGTCATGTGAATACTTAATGTTGTACTGAGGAGTTAGCTCAAGTATTTCAGCTAGGACGCTCACCCCAGTGAGGTCTATGGCCGCTCACCCCAGTAGGTGTGAGCTGGGGAGGGGGATATGTGACATAGTCCAAAGATGTTAGGCAGCTTTCTGCCCCATTTTAGAGCAGAAAGTGCAGGAATAGTTACAAATGATCCGTTCCACAGCTTCCCATTAACTCAGGCAGCTGGATGGAAAATCCAGACCACAGATTACAATGGCTCTAGTTCTCCCTCACCTGCTCTTCTAATCACATGCACAGGTATTTACAGCAGAGAGGTTTTGCATTTCTCTCTCTCTCTCTCCTTGGAGCCTGGGGGCTGGGGGTGTCGCTACTCTCCTGCATCCAGTATCGAGGTTGACGGCCTCTCCACGTATGACAGTACCAGAGGATTTGCCTGGACACCACGAACAGATAAGACAAAACAAATGGTTACTGCTGTTGCTAAAAGACTGTGCTGTATCTTGTGTCCCTAAATGAGAGAGCATTGTTTTAAGCTGGGGAACCAGTTTAGTTGGCCAGCAGCTGTTAGAGAGACTGATTCTGATGTGTAGTTAGATCCCTGAAAGGGATAGGATTTGCTTATATGATTTTGGTTTTATTTCTTGAAATAACAGTGTGGGAAATATTGTAACACTGAAATGTGTGAACTGCTGAATGAAAGTATCTGAGTACCTCTAACCTACACATATTAAAGCTGCAGTACCTTTCTTGGATGAAAATAAAGCAGGCAGAAGCCTGAGTTAAGCAGCATAATACTTTGCATGATCCTGTTTGTTGTATAATTAACCCTAGAAGACTGTGTCGGGAAGAACCCAGACAGACGTCAGCACTACAAAAAAGGGGCGTTTGTCACACAGGACATAAGTTCAGTGCTTGAAGGCTACAAGCAAACTTGCCAATCGGGTTTTAAGCAGGATGCTTGCATTGCCCTATTGACTTTACAATGGAAACGTCTCAAGAGGGGCCCCACCCTTCTTAAACCAGAGTTACACAATATTAACAATAGAATAAACTGATTTAAGGGTGAAAAATGTATGAGATATTTGAGGACAGTTTCCATAGATTGTAAGATATGTCTTTTGTCACGAACTATGTACATTGGCGGCACTATATAAATAAAAAATATACATTCTTACATACACACCAAACTGAAAAGTGGTAGGATACCCCTGGAAAGGTGTATTTCTGCATGTTGGGGTTGTGTAGTTGCATTCTGGTAAGACATGAATAAAGCTGAAAATGAGCTATCCTGCTTTAATTCCAAGCTTTAATATGCCTCATTTTTGTTTGGATTTTTTTTAACCAGATGCAAATGTGAGGTAAGCAGAAGAAGGCAACTTCATGAAAAGCTTGTCCCATAACACAGGTGAAGAATCAGCTGAAGAAGAACCGTGTGCGGCTCGAAAGCTTTATACCGTAAACTGTTATTTCAATAAACATTACTGTATTATATCACTGTTTTATTTATTTTTTCATATTAAATAAGGAACCAATATTGCAAATTTTTTCCTTAAATCTCTATCAGTGTCTCTGGGATACTTTGTTTCTGTCCTAACACCAACGTGAACTAAGGGTGGGGGCTTGTTCAATATGTTGATTGGGGTAATATTTATTAATAATGAATTTATCAAAGTCTACGGTTTCCATGGTTCCTTGTTTGTAAACCAATCATTCTGCCATATTTAAACAAACAGATTAACTTGCAGATTTTTGTTTGTTCCAGTTTATTATACTTATTTACAGTAGATAAAGTGTTTTTGCAATGCAAGGTAAGTACAGGCGGCCCCGCTTATCCGTCGGAATGTGTCCCGCAAACCGCCATCAGTTGACGGACCGTCGGATTGCGGGTCCAATGTTAATCGGTGGCAGTGACCGTCGGATAAGCGGGTCCAGCGTCTGAAAAGGCAGCAGTGCGCAAACTGTGGGGCACCGCTTCCTGAAGGTTGTTCTGTATCTTCCCCCATAACTCCTGTAGTTGTGGAATCCAGTTATCCATGCCTGGGACTCAGAATGCGGCTCCTGATGAGGGAAGAGCAGCAGGATGAAACTGGTCCGGGTGTGCAGGATTATACCTGTACCTGTAGTTCAAAGACATACACGCATGCACCTAAATGTGATGACATGCATATGCGTTTCAACAAGGTTCCAATGAGACACACGCATGCGCATAAAATAAAAACAGTATCAAAAGAAGAGCAAGCCTACAATAGAAAAAGTTGAAAGTATTGAATAATAAATAATACATATAGAATAAAAGATATACATTTTTATTTTTGGGGTTTCTTAGCACAGACATACTGTACATGCATGAGCGGAAAAAAAATATTTAACATTCAGAATAAGAAGCAACGTTGTATTTTTGTATTACTCCTTTTCCCTTTATTATCCTGTACAAATACAACACTTAATTTGTACAAAATAATGCTTTCCCATGTACACCATACAGTATGAACTCGTAACGTTAATCTTCAAATTACACACACACACACACACACACACACACACACACACACACACACACACACACACACACACACACACACACACACACACACACACACACACACACACACACACACACACACACACACACACACACCACTGTATGGCAATAAAAGACAGGTTGAATTGTTATTAGATTTTTAAGACAACAACCCGCGATTGCCCACGAGTTTCTCGACGGTATTGCAGACAACGCTAAAATGCAATTTCTGAACCCGAGTCAACACGCGTCTTAAGACGGTACGGTTGGAAGAAATCGCTCGCCATCACATGGGTATTCCGAGGTTATACACTGCGTGATTTGTTCGAATAACATCCGCTGCATCTGTATGTAGGCAACATCTCGTTAGTAGGTCAAAATTAACGGACCTCTGAGGATCTACATCATTATTCTCAAGAACGTCCTGATGTATGAACATTTACACTGACATCGTGGATATGGGGGGAAATCAATCAAAAACCTATTGCGCAGTAAATAATTATCACTGCCACCTAGATGTCAAAGTAAAGCTACAGGTTGCTGTTGTAGACTTGTTATTTACCATGGTTACCAATTTATTTTAATTTAAAATATTTAATTTCTATGAAATGTTTCAAGCAAATTGTCTGAAAATTTAGTACAACTTGCCAAATAATACATTTACTGTTTTTATCAACAATAATTCCAAGAATCGGTCAAGGCTTGTGCAGAGAAAATTTACAAACAAAAAAACAGACAAACACACACCCAAAGAGACTACAACGTTTAGTCCAGGGGTAGACCACTCCAGCCCTCAAGAGCTACCAACAGGTCAGGTTTTCAGGATATCCCTGATTCAGCACAGGTTGCTCAATCAGCTGCTCAGTATTCAACTGCACCACCTGTGCTGAAGCAGGGATATCCTGACAAGCTAGTGGCAATTGAGGACTGCAGTTGGCCACCAGAGGTCTAGTCGCTCGCTCATCCAACAAGTAATGTAAAACGGTTTACAATTTGGACAAAGTACCAGTACTTTTTAAGCTACTTTGGCCACTCGTTATTTATCTTTGCTTTTTTAGAGTACTAGATTCAAAGGCTCCATAAAATAAAATCCCTGAGCATGTAAAAGGCATCTATATTTAACTGAATTATAATCACCTTTTAAATCTACCATAAAAACAGCAGCCAGGCCAGACTTTCACATAGTCAAGAAGTGTGAAGTAGCCATGCCTTGGAAATATGGACGCCTGGCAGCTGTACAATTTGCATGTGTTTTAATGTCGGTGGTGAAAACAAAGGGGCGATTTAAGATGAGAAAAAAACCGAAGGAATGACGCTGAGAACAGATGTGGTTAACATTAGAAATTGTCCAGAGAGGGTTGAGGTAATGGAGCAGATATTTGTAACTGCAAATGATTGTGTTACCTCTTCTGCTGTTGGAAGCTCTTAGTAAAGGTAAAATGTTCTAAATAGAAATGTGGTAAGCCTGTTTTTAATGTATTTTCTGTATGAGTCTGTTAGATATTTTTTTTCTTTTAGGCAGTTGTGTTAAATCAATGTGATGCCGACACATAATTGCAAAATGAATAAACATATGCCTATGAATGATTCCATATTCCATATTCCTGGGCATGTCTGCTGCCATTTCAGAGCTGCTTGGATTGTGTCATATAGAAAGACAAGTACTTGGCTGGCACCATTCTTTATCCTACACTGTAGCACAGAGCAGCAAGCATTTTGGTCTGACAATCAACACATTCATCACAGTGCAATCAGAAGTAAAATGCTACTTATCTAATGCTTTTGAAGGTGCAGTCTCCGTGCTCATTCTTTTATACTATGAAGTCTGTACCAATATACATGCAAGTGTGTCTGTTTTTGCCTACTTTTTGCCCCTAAAAATTAGTCCAAACAAAAACTAAAATGGCTCCTACTTTATGACATCACTGGACTTCAAAGTCTCTTATTTGAGAAGTTCAGCTTAAAATAACTTTAGTGCTAGGGAAGTTTAAACCTGCAGCCAGACAACCGAGCTTTAGGCTACGCTTATATTGCCGGCGACGCGACGGTCAGGCGTGTGGTAGTGTTAGGACCTGTGAACTGGGTCTGCTTTGTCGTGGCTCGCAGTCTTACAGTACTTTAGCCAAAGGGTTAAACTAAATTACCCCTTTTCAAGAGAATATAAGAGTATTTTACTGTGTATTTTTGTCATATTGGATGTAGCATTGGGCTTCTCTGTCGCTTGTTGTATATACTGTATCTTAAAATGAATGTTAAACAGAAAATAAGATACATAGATTTAGTCAGTCATGCCATTAAAATATATATTTTTTCCAAAAATAAAATATATGACAAAGTGGCTCACTCTACAATACCCCAACAAAAGAAGGAAATATTCTTATTACATCAAAGTGTGTACAGTACCTAAAGTACAGCATTAAGGTATAGATATCAGAAGCCTACATGGATCCAGGGGGACCTCCATAAGTTACCCAGTATCTGATGTTACCCAGTGAAAATAATTATTGACTCGCCATTGAAAGTAATTGCTCCTTTATTTGAAATTGTGCGTTGCTTCTTATCCAATATCAAATCCAATATCTGAGAACAGATCTCGTGGCAGTTGATTTATTTATCGTAAGGCAAAGTGACAATAACGCTTCATCTATCTGTACAGGCCAAAACGAAAACATACTATGGACGGAGATTGGTAAAGCATTCTTGATCGCTCAATGGTATCATTCGTTCTGACGCATCCACTCTAAAAATAGATTTATATAGTAATTTCTTCATCTACAGATTAACCCATGCATGGCTTTCTTAGTATGAAACAATAATACAATTAGACAATAACATATTCTCATCCTTGGAAAAGTCTGGGCACAAAGTCTATAACCTTGATGGGCTCCATTTTGTACCCAAAATGTTCTATAAACAAATTCACGTGTTCTTATTATTTCTACAGTACCTGTTAGAAGATTTCACAAATTCCTTACAAAATAAACCTCTAACACACCTGGATCCTAACTGACAACATGGATTCTGAATCACTTGAATTCCATTTACACCAAGAAAACAGCAGCTACATTTTTCTACGGATTCTCCACATCAAACACTTTTCCTGATTTATACAAAAAATGCAGTGCTGAATAGAGGACTAGTAAACAAAATATACATGTTCTTCTTTCTGGATGTCATCCCAGTCATAAGCCATTTTTTCGGTATGTTTAGATCGTACTGGATTCATGGGGCATTTAGCCCTTGGGCACATCAGCTTGTGTCAGGAGTGATGTGGTTAAGAGGTGCATAGTGGGGTGGTGGCTGTTGGTATGCTTAAAGTTTATTTATAAAAACTGTTTTACCAGGAAGTAATACATTGAGAGTTACCTCTTGTTTTCAAGTATGTCCTGGGCATAGAGTTATGATGATAAATACATGGTTACATTAAGTGAGCAGGTTTATACATTATATACAAGACATTGCATGCACAGTAAGAGATAATATATGTTATAGGCGTATGTAACAGTTACAGGCCAGATTAGAATGTGAGACAGCTTTAGTTTTGAAAGAACTTAGACTGGTGGTGGCTGTGAGAGTCTCAGGTAGATTGTTCCAGTTTTGGGGTGCACGATAGGAGGAGGAGCGGCCGGATACTTTGCTGAATCTTGGGACCATGAACAGTCTTTTGGAGTCAGATCTAAGATGATAAGTGCTATATGTGTTTGGAGTGAGGAGCATGTTCAGATAGATGGGTAGCTTGCCCAGAAAGTATTTGAAGGCAAGACAGGAAAGATGAACTTTCCACCTAGACTCAAGTGATGACCAATCTAGTTCTTGGAGCATTTCCCAGTGATGTGTGTTGTAGTTGCATTGGAGGACAAAACGGGATATTGAATTGTATAGGGTATCAAGTTTGTTAAGGTGGGTTTGGGGCACCGCGCCATATACTATGTCCCCATAGTCTATAATTGGCATTAGCATCTGCTGAACGATACGCTTTCTGACCAGCAGATTTAGGGAGGTTTTGTTCCAATAAAGTACACCTAGTTTAGCATAGGTTTTGGATATCAGGGTATCAATGGGCAACCCAAATGTTAAATGGGAGTCCAACCATATGCCCAAGTTTTTAAAACTAGTAACAGGGGCAAGGATGGTATTAGCATTTGTTCTGATCTGGTGCTCAATCATTGGAAGCTTTAAAAATGTAGCCTTTGTCCTAAATACAATTGTTACAGTCTTGTCAGTGTTTAATAACAGTCTGTTTTGGGAAATCCAATTTTCAAGTCTGAAAAAGTCAGATTGAAGTACGTGTTCAAGTTCGGAGAGGTTAGGGCTTTGTGCATGTAAGATTGTGTCATCCGCATACATGTGTATTGAAACTCCTTACAAGCTGTAGGAATATCATTGATGAACACTGAGAAGAGTAGGGGTCCAAGAACAGAGCCTTGTGGGACACTGCAGGTGATATCCAAGGGGTTGGAGTTAGAACCTGAGATAGAGACATGTTGGGATCTACCTGATTAAAGCATGCTTCTCTATTCCAGAGTACTGGAGTTTGTTTAGCAAGGTAACATGATTAACAGAATCAAAAGCCTTTGCAAAATCTAGGAATATTGCACCAGTAAGTTGTCCCAGTTCCATTCCACACTGAATCTCATTGCAAACTTTTAGGAGGCTAGTTACGGTGAAGTGTTTGGGGCAAATGCCAGATTGGAATTGGCTAATGAAATTTGTCTTTGTGTCTCGCTTAATTGGGAGTGAACACATTTTTCCATGACTTTGGATAGTATTGAGAGAAGAGAGATTGGCCTGTAGTTTGAGGCAGTGTTTTTGTCCTCACTTTTGAAGATTGGGACAATTCTGGTAGTTTTCCAGGTCTTATTGATATGGCCTGCAGACAGAATAGAGTTGACTAGGGAAACAAGCAGTTTGACCATGGCTGGGGCACCAAGTCTTAGGAACTTAGATTGCAGTAAGTCAGGTCCACATTGGCTGCTTAGTTTTCATTTGAGGAGCACTTGTGTAATCTCCTCTTCAGATACTGGGACAAATTGAAAATTGTGGGCAGTGTTGGGAGAGGGTGGGGCTATAGCGGTACTCACAGAATGAGGTTCATGTTTGTAGTTCGGGTTGTGTTCTGCTAATAAGTTAGTAGCAAAACCCAGAAAGTATTCATTGAATGCATTTGCAATGTTGTAGTAGTAGTAGTAGTATGTCTTTATTTATATAACACCATAAATATACATAGCGCTTCACAGTAGTAATACATGTTGTAATCATATAAATAACAAATAATATAAATAACAGGTCATGGGAATAAGTGCTTCAGACATAAGAATAACATTAAGGAAGCCGAGTCCCTGCTACGAGGAGCTTACAATCTAATTGGTAGGTAGGAGAACGTATAGAGACAGTAGGAGGGAATTCTAGTAAGTGCGTCTGCAGGGGGCCAAGGTTTATATATCATGTGTCCAGGATTATCCACAGTGCTAATCATATGCTTCTTTAAGCAATTGTGTCTTAAGGTGGGTCTTAAAGGTGGATAGAGAGGGTGCTAGTCGGGTACTGAGGGGAAGGGAATTCCAGAGGTGCGGGGCAGTTAGTGAGAAAGGTTTAAGGCGGGAGAGGACTTTAGATACAAAGGGGGTAGAAAGAAGACATCCTTGAGAAGACCGCAAGAGTCGGGATGGTGCATAGCGAGAAATTAGGGCTGAGATGTAAGGAAGGGCAGAGGAGTGTAAAGCTTTAAAATTGAGGAGGAGAATTGAGTGTGAGATGCGGGATTTGATCGGAAGCCAGGAGAGGGATTTCAGGAGGGGAGACGCGGAGACAGATTTAGGAAAGAGTAGAGTGATTCTGGTAGCAGCGTTTAGTATAGATTGTAGGGGAGACAGGGATTATAGAGGGAGCAAGAGGTTTTAGGAGATGGGAAGGAATGGGATCAAGAGGGCAGGTGGTAGAGGGAGAAGAGGAGATCAGCAGTGACACATCCTCCTCCGAGATAGCAGAAAAAGAGTCCAGGAAGGCAAGAGGAGAGTTAGGAAGCGGATTCCACCTTTTCCTTAAAAAAGTCAGCAAAGTCCTGAGGTGAGATGGAGGAAGAAGAGGAGGCAGCCGAGTCAGTGAGATTTGTCAGACTATTATCCTCCTTAATGATATTTCATGGTTGTTGATGGCTAGAAGACTGGAATATATGGTTGCTGACTTTGCAGAAGTTAGCTGGGTTTGATGTATTCTGGTGGAGATCGTCAGAGTAATATTGTGATTTTGCATGTCTTGTTTTGCCTTGTGCACATATTCCGCAGGCATCTGTAGTAATTAAGATCCTTGATAGTGCCAGTTACGTTGTAGATTTTCCACACGGCATTCAAGTGCAGAATCGGGGTCGGGAATTAAGTCGATTTCTATACCAGGGGCAGCGTGTAAAGTCAGCCAGAATCTTTTGTGGGTTAAAGTTTCTAAATGTTCTAGTGAGGTTTAAAGTTAATCGTAGCGATGGGTGCATCTGTCGAGATGCAGTTTGTGGGGCTCACTGAAGAATCTTGTTGCTTTTCTTCTGCTAATGATCACCCCACTAGCTATTGACCTGTGTCCCTCAAATCATCTTCCTGTCTGTATTCCATAATTCTGATGTTTGCCATTGCAGTACTTAATGTAACTTAGTGCCCAAGACATACTTGAAAATGAGAGGGAACTCTAAATGTAATTACTATACAAAAGGGAGATGAACAATAGCCTGCCTCAGCTCTCATTCATGTGCATGGGAGTAAGGTCTTCTAAAGTTTCACAAAAGTTTGTGGATTGGGACCTATGGTTTTTTTTCTTGATAAAATGTTCTCTAAATAAAGCGATATGTAAAAAAAAATGTGTTTTATGCAAACCAAATATATTCAAATGTGCTTATAATCTACCTACAATTGTATGACGGTAGTTAATTATATTGTCATTTTTATAATGACCATCAAGTAGACAGACATTGGCAGAGGCTGCAGAGCCCCGGAAGGAAGTCCAGAATGAGGAAACAGTAGCCCTATCCCTCACAAGGTTCCTGCAGAGTAGTATGAAGAGCCTCCTTCTGCTGCTCCTCCATGTGCTCCAGCTGCACATTCTGCTGCCCGTGTTCCAGTTCCTCCTTGTTGAAGCTGCTGCTGCTCCTCTTGCTGCCCAGGCTGCTCCTCATGCTGCTCCTGCTGCCATGCCACAGCTCCAGCTGCTCGTGTCGCTGCTCCTCCTTCTGTAGCACCCAGAGGAGATGCTCTTGCTGATGCGACTATAATTTCGCATTAGTAGAAGCTGCTGTGGATGCTGAGTGCAGGTTTCTGCAGCATTCCCATGCAGCTGACAAGAATGGCGCACGCCTCAAGGTGCCAATTCCAGGTGACCACGGGCAAATCATGGCAGCATTTAATGGGCTGACATGGGCAGTGCAGGAGGGAATGGAGAGCCTGCGAGCCCCCTCTATGTATTGGATGGTCATTGTCGGAAGACAACTAGACTACAGCTAGGTCAACCAACTGGCCTTCAGCTGGAGCTCTGGCATGGCAGCAATGTGCAGCTGGAGCACATGGAGGAGCATGTAGGTGCTCCCAGTTGCTAAACTCTGTCCGTGCGTGGAATCTTGGTGTTCTCCTTGATTGTGTCTTGACCCTTAAACATCAGGTGTCAGCCATTATCAGATCTTCATTTTTCCACCTAAATAACTTAGTCAGGATTAAGCATTTGATCCCCCAGAGGATCTTACTACGCTTGTCCATACGTTTGTGTCCTCATGTCTTAACTACTGCAATGCACTGTACCTGGTTCTTCCGGAAAAAGAGCTAGGCCACCTGCAGCGGGTGAAGAATTTGGTGGCCAGGTTGTTAAGTAACCAGACCTGTTCTTGCCACATGACACCTGTTCTCCATTCTCTGCACTGGCTGCCTATAAAATAGCGAATTTATTTCAAGATTGACTTGTTGACATTCAAACTACTACATGGCCAGTGTCCCAGCTATCTGAAAGAGCTTCTAGTTCACTACACACCCATTCACTCACTTCAATCTTCAGATGAATGACTCTTAGCAGTTCTCAATTTTTTTTTAACTTCCTTTGGGGCCCGAGCTTTTAGCCACGCTGCTCCCACTCTTTGGAACAGCCAGTCTCATATAGTTTGAGAGGCCCTGTAACAGGAGAGTAATCCCTGTTCAAGTAATGTGCCTTTAATCTGGCAGTGTGGTGGTTAACTGCTGGTAGTCAATTAATAAACACCACCTGCCTGATTGCTTACAAAAGCCTGTCTGTTGAGACAGGAAGTGACTCCTTAGCTCTGAATGAGAGCTGACCTTTGGAGACAGAGGAGTGTTCTTGAGACTCCCAGGAGAGACTGACCAAGAGAACACACATCTCTGGAGCTGACCGGTCTTGAGCTCTGCCCAGCATAGCTGATTGCAAGACACCAAACAAGACTTCTAAACCTGGATGCTGATATTTTTCTGTGCACGCACGGGTGCGGTTCCAGGAGAGCAGAAAAGCTTACTCTACAGCAAGAAACAGATAAGACTTTCATAATTAAGAGACTGCTTATATCTGCTTATTTCATGCTATATGTTTTGGGGCTGCGAGACATGCTTTACTAAGGGAGATGTGAATTAATTGCATAGGATTTCACTAGAAATACTCCCAAGTGAATAGAAGCTTTGTTCTCTCCCCTGTGTTTGGATGATTTCCTGATGAAAAGGAAAAGGCACAATTAAGCCTATTATAATTTCACCTTATAAAGTCTCCAATTGTGTACCTCTGTGAACGTCCGTCTACAGGCCCCCTCTCTGGGAAATCTATAAAACGTCTCGAGACATACCTTTTTACCCAGACATTTAATTGATGAACCACTACCTGTCCTGCATTTAATAGACACAGTCCCATCCCATCCTGTATTGTACCTTTCTTTGTGTTTATCTTTTTTTATAACCTTAAATGTTTTCTTCTTTTTCCTTTTAGTAACTGTGAAGTGCTTTGAGTCCCATTGGGAGAAAATTGCTATATAAATAAAGTTATTATTATTTATGATTACCCATACCAGCAGCATCGAGCTACATTGGGTCCCTGCACACATTAGGGGTCTCAATGGTGCTGTTCACTCCACCTCTTCCATCCTCTATGGAGTCGCCCACATCACTTCCAGAGTGAAGCATAGCAGGCCTTGCATCAGGGGGCCAGGTATGCCTGGCATTTCGGCCCCCCAAAAAAGGAGATGACTTTGCACATAGTTATATCTTCATTATTGTTTTTGTTGATAATAATTTCTCCCTGTAAGTGAAGTAACTGTGTGGCAATAAACGTTTTGTTCACTATATCTGTCTCTTGGTAATTATTGTTATAATATGGTGACATACTAATGTACACCCATACTTAATGCAGTACATATTAGAGATGGGTGGAACTGTCAAAATCCATTTCCCAGAATTTCCTAAACTTTCCATTCAAAATCTGTTCTGCGGTGTAAATTCTGTAAACAGATTGTTCCAGTTTAAATCCGTGCGAATGAATCCAAAACCGCCATTGGATACAATGCGGGTGGATTTTTAAGAATCCAGTCCGTGGATCCTGCAATCTGTTGCCAGATTGTTGAAAATCCGACCACTGATTATTAATCTGCCATGTGATAAAAACAATAATCCGGAAAAGACGAATCGTCCTTTTTGAGACTGATTTGCGGAAATCCGTGGACCAAAGGAACCGGACGATCAGAGGTGAATCCAAATCCGCAAAAAACATTTGCCCATCTCTAGTCAAAACAAACATTTCCTACATTCACTTTAATCACTAAGAACCATAGTATAGTTCATTACATGACACATTATCAGATCCATCTCTTGATGTGTTTCAGACATTTATATGATTCAAAATATATATCTTTGTATGACACCTGTTATGAAAGGGTTAAGTCCTATCCTCAATTCAATCATTTGGGTACCACTTTAGACCTGCCCTTTTTGTTTGTAGGCTATTCCCAGAAATAACGCTATGATGGTCTGGATGTGAGTAGCGGCAGGTTTAGATGTGACCTAATTATCGTAACGTTATTTCCATGCGCTAACATTAACAGAGGTGTGTTGATCTGCAATGTTAGTTTAATGGCTCATTAGAATATGAGTAAGCCAGACGTCCGTTAAAAGTTAGCGATCCAATATGTCTCTGGTTAATGTGAGGGTATCATAACGATAATCAACTTTGTGGCTATGCGTTACGAATATTGATATGTTAAATGGGGGTAACGTCCCAATAAAGATTTAACGGAGCTCTGGGGATCTAGCCCTAAGAAGGGAGCTGCAAAAGGAAGATACATCTATTCTTTAAATAAACGTCTACTAACTGCATGGAGGATTTTTATATTGGACTTTAAATCAAGTTCAGGTCTTATTGGGTAATTTGAATTTTACTTGTTGGGTTATAGTTATGCCATCAGCAGGTCCTGTTTTTTTGCCATTGTTTGTCAATAGCTATGGCAGGTGTTAAGAAGCAACATATTTTTTATTAAGGTTAGTATTACGGATGTTGTGAAAGTGTGTCTTTCTTAATGATTGCAATGGCAGAATTTTTTTGGGGGGGGAGAAGTAGTTTGAAATGAATCTGGTTTTTTTTCTGATTCTGCTTGTTCAATTGGTTATGGAGTTTATTTTCAGGGTGATTAGTCAGTGGATTGGTGGTGTAACGCTTGCGCTACCCACAAACAAGACAAGACCCCGGTACTGAGGTGGGAAGGTATGAAACCACGCACCGACGGCAGCGGAGGCGTGCCTGGAAGGCGGATTGTCAGCGTAGCCGGGTCTGGGTAGGAGAGAGTGGGTTAAGTTTGTCTGGGATTGGAGAGTTGAGAATCGTCGAAGTACGTGTAGCCGTGGTCTTGGGTTAGAGAGGTAAACGTAGTCGAGGGTAAGCCGAGTTCGATATCCAGAGGGGTTTCACAAACAAGCCGGGTCGGTACACAAGGAGACAAACTGCAGGACAAGACTGGAACAAGAGCTAGGCACAACAGAACTGTGAGGCATACAAGGCTACAAGTGATTATGCTGAGCAACGCTAGAGAGCGCGAGCACAGTATAAATATGGCATAGTAGCTAATAGGACAGGGGCGGAGCAGAGGTGTGGCCCCATTGGGGGCCATGATAGGCACAGGAGACAAGTGGCAGTCTGATTACTTGCCTCGCAGCTAGGGAGCTGTGCACGTCGTCACGTGAACGCGCCACTGACGCGCGACATGCAGTGCATCCGGGGGGCGGAGCTATGCTCCGAGGCAACTCGAGAAGAGCTGCGTGTGCTCACGTGCTCTGTAAACAGAGCGGGGTGCGCGCACGCACTGGTGCCTAAATGGAGGACTGAGTAGCAGGCAAGGAGGGAACACGTCGCAAAGGACGTGTTCCCAGATTCCTTACAGGTGGGAGGTGTTGGGTTTAAATTTTGGTAGCTGCTGTAATTTTGGGTAGGGAGTTAGGTAATAAGTATGTCATAACACAGATATAAAAGGGGTAGTGGATGTTTCAAACAGTTATTAAGATACTTAATTATCAGTTATTTGTCTTTTCATGATTTTTATATTGCATTGTTTAAATTCAATGTAATGTCCAGTTTAAGGTGTGTATGTTCCAGGTGTTGAGAATAAAATTTCTGATGCTCTTTAGAAATTTTGGAAACTAGAACCCAATGAAGGAGCTTGATGGCATCTTCATCCACCTCATCTTTGAGCATTAGCAATGGAAGTTTAAATTATTTGATTCAGAATTCATTATCTCCTGGCACGTGGCAAAATTATAGTAGGTTTTGCAGAGATTGTCCCTTTTTAACATGCACTCATGGTGCAATAAGGCATAATTTGGGGATGTACATATCCACAGAGAATAAGAAGGTAATCAGGTTCATTAGTACCTATAATGACCAATGGGGTATGATACACCAGAGCCTACTTAAACATTGGCATATTTTGGTACAAGACAGTGACATACAACAGGTCCTGAAATCATCACCGAATATGGTGTGCAGGTGATAAAAGAACCTGAAGGATATTCTTGTGCATAGTCACTACAAGAACAGTCATAATAGAACCTGGATAGGGCCCAAACCGAATGGCCGCTGTAAGGCGTGCCCCTCAATGAGAAAGACAGAGTTTTTCAGACTCTAGTAATTCTGTCACTTTTCCAATAAAGACGTTTATTAATTGCTTGACGACCGGAGTCATCTACCTGATTATGTGCATATGCCAAAAAAATATGTTGGTGAAACACACAGACCACTTAAAGTCAGGGTGCTAGAACATATAGGTTCTGTTCGAAACAAACGTGACACACGTGTGGCGAGACATGTGAATGATATGCACAGAGGTGATCCCGATTACCTTCATGGGGATAGAACATGTCCCATGGGGCCCACGCAGAGGCAATTGGGATCGCAAACTTCTACAACATGAGGGTAGATGGATTCACACATTAGGTACACAGATACCGTATGGAATGAACGAGGGTTTCATTTATTTCTCATTCATTTAAGCCTACTTGTGCATCCTTCCACTATTATGTGGCTCTGCTTTATCATTCACACACCATCATCTGACATGGGTAGAGGGATCCAGGGATATAGCTTATTCATTAGAGATCCGTTTTGTCCCCATTGTGGGGCGGGACGACCAGCTCAGTACATTTCTACACCACTGACCTGTCTCATTGATTTCCATATATCCTATCCCTCTGGAGTCTACCTTTTGGATTTTTCACCACAGACTAGGTATGTGTGTTTAGGTATACATATTTACCTCAAGTAGTTTAAGTATATCAGGAACTCTGTTCTACATTGATAACCACTGTTGTCACCTGTTGTGACTAGTGTAGATGGATATTGTTGATCCATTCTGATTATAATGCATTAGTTTCACCAGGAATTATTGCACAGGTCCATCTTTAGTCTATCCAGGCACTCTAACCAATGCATGCCTCGCATTCATACTGCATACGCACTACTGACACAGTATTGCTATGTAACATTGTAATCTTGTAATATTGTCCTCTTAAATACCTTCTAAGTATTATAATCAGGTCTGTGTTCTACCCATGGGAAATGAGGCGGTGCAGCTGCCTTCGGGAAAAAGTGTGGACCGGACTGCTCTCTATCCGTAAAAAAATATTTTATTGGCACATAGCATCAAAAATCAGCTCTTACGCGTTTCACGCGGTAAACCGCGCTTTATCAAAGAGTACCTGTTTTCTGCCCAATCCTGTGTTCAGACCTGGTACCCTCCCCCTGCTGTGCTTAAGGGGGTTGCATCCTAGTCATTTGGTCTCTCCCATTGAGAGAGACAAGTTATCACACTCAGGCTGCTGTGCACTGTCAGGCCCAGGTTTCCTTCCCTTCGGGGAGTGAGTGATTACCTATACCCCTGGTCCTGCTAGAGGACTGGGGAAGAACTAGGACTGCTGTGGGGGCCCTTGACCCATAGTGAAGGTCCAGGGACCATCTGAAGTCTGAGACCAGAACTGTGACTTCATTGGGCAGAGATACCAAGTGACTGCACTAGGAGCAGAAGAGAATAACAAGTTCCTGTTTCATATACCACCTGCCTGGTGTGTAATCTTTCTGCGGGGAGAGGAAAATGGTCTACTGTGGGAGATTACCTCCATACATCTGGAGCCTACAACTGATGGAGGCGCTGAGTACCATGGAGTAAATGTCGGGTATGTACCCCAGAAGCCTGATCTGCAGTCCCCACAACTATTGGCGGACACCTCAGCCTCTTGTGTGCCTACAGGTAACCTGCACCACACACCTGGTAACAGGGACATTTCCCATAGGGTGGGGGAACAACCGTTACATACATATGATGTAGTGGTTACTCACCTCTATTCAATCTTTGGATAATTGATACACGGAAACCGCTACAAAAGGATTCCCCCTTGCTGCTTTCAATCACTCTCTGATGAAATGCCTGCACGGCATGAAACATGTTAGAGGACTCTTGGAGTGATGCGGTTTTTGTCTTTACTGCTTTAATAATTATTTTTGTACACAGAGTTTTGTCCATCCACTTCTATACTGGATAGCAGTACGCGCCTTCTGTTTTCTTTTTCAGTGCATCATACACACACTATTAAGCATCCATTTTAGACAGTGTGTGTCAGTGCTATGGGGAGTCAGGGAGAGACTGAATGGGCTAGGACTTTGGAGGTATTTGTGATAGTGTGCATTTAAATTGACTTCTGAGTGAGTAGTCTTCTATTTTTATATATTCCTTTCAAAAACATTTCTCGTCAGCGTGAATTTTTTTTATAGTGTCTGAATTTTGTATTTTATTTTCAGTTACTGTTTGTGTGTGTTTGCGGGAGTGAGTGACACCAGGGTAGGAATAGTGAGAGGACATGGTAGTTGGTGTGGTCATGAGAGGAGTGTGAGTGAGGGGACAGGGAGTGGAGATGTGGGAAGTGGAGGTGTGTCAAATACAAACATGCTATAGCTCAGGGGTGGTCACACATATTTAACACTTAGGATGCATGGCACATTTTAGAAAGCCCCCTTTATTAAATATACTAAAGAAGGGGGGGCACTGTAACCTCTCCCCCTCAGTTTGGTGTATGTGCCACAGATACTCACACTATCTGTAAGACACTCACTGATACACATGTTAGAATAGTTATCACATTTCCACTCCTTAAACATTTAATTCTCTACACCTACACTATATATACTAACTATAGTCACAGTGTCTCCACATTTGTTCTTCTATTTGCAGCCTGGACTTAAAGTACTGAAAAAACAGATGTGGAAACAGATTTGTGATGTAGTCTCCTCCATCGGCGTGACAATAAGGTTCACTGAGAACTGCAAAAAGCGGTTCTCTTCCCTCAAGAGGAAGTTGAAGCATAAGCAGGCTGAGAACTGTCGCAATGCCTCCAGGTAGTGGAGGAGCACGTGAGCTCCATCCTCAGCCCAGAGGGAGTCTTCCAGTTTGCCGGGTGATGGGGACTTTGGGCACAGCGAGTCTGAGCTTGAACAAGGTGAGTACTATGACATGATTCAAGTACTAATGTTTTATGTCCCAATACTGGGATTCAAAATCGCCCATGCCATCTTCTGTGGCACCACTTGAGTCTGCAATGAGCATGTCAGCTGGGGCACTCGGTGCTTCCTCAGCTAGACATGGAGCCAGGGAGTCAGCGTGGCACTGGTGTCGCTTAGAGCAACGTCGCCAGAGCCGCTATGTGTGAGACATCTTGCATGATGCGCATCGCCATCACAGTGAACTTCTTACAGCATTGGGGCATACTTTGGTGAACGCCCTGACCAATCATACGAACCAAATGGTCTGCATCACGCAGCAGGCCATAGAAGCTATGCAACAAAAGTAGAAAATGGATGGATACACTGCAACCTCAGGAATGGTCAGGAACTCACCAAATGTAGAAAAATATACAAAATGAATTTATTGACAAAAAATCTTCCCGAGCATTTTGCACAAAGTGGCACTTTTTCAAGGCTAGAAAAAGCGCCACTTGGTGCAAAATGCTCGGGAGGATTTTTTGTCCATCCGTTCGATTTTTGTATTTTAATATGATTCAATAAATTCATTTTTTATATTTTTCCACATCTAGCAATATTCTGACCATTCCTGGGGTTGCAGTGTGTCCATCCATTTTCTACTTTTGTCTATTTTACTTACCAGATCAGAGTTATGCCAACGGGACGCTAAGACAGATACAACACTGTGATGCTGCATTGCGGCGATGCGGTGAAGAAAGGAGCCATTATCAGCCAACAAGTCTGCACTGGAGCTCTCCTAAAACACCTACGACCCCGGGTTCCTCACAGGAGGTAAGTCAATATCTTCTTTATAGGGCAGATGCAAGTGTAGGATATATAGTAACTCTGTGCCTTCAGCGTGAATATTTCTTTTTATTCCATGTATGAATGTAACCTCGATACTAGTGATTGATGAGATAGCCATCTCCTTGAGCTGCATGACGACTGTTCGTACTTGATACATAGAAGCTATGCACCTGGACTAGAGTGTCTACCACAATATCTGTGGCCAGTAGTGCTTCTCACCAATCGGCCAGCCCCCCTTTCAGGGGACAATCTAGGCAGCATGCAGAGTGACGGCACATTCCAGGCACCACTGTAGTTGCTGTGTTCATATAAATGTTTTACAGTTTTATACAATTTTAGGGGTCTATGCAGTAAGCAGCGAAAAAATGCATTAGCCAGGTTTTGAATTCGCCATGTTTTTGGCGTGTTACACTCGCTGTATGGAGGAATGGGCGAATCCACGTCGAATCAATGCACCACTACCATTTGCCAAGATGGCAAATAGCTTGGCGTGAATGTTGAAATGGCGTGAACGCACCGCCAATGGCGTTCTTTTTCTGAATCGCGTGAGTACACAACCAATGGCGTGATTGAGCTGCCTATTTAAAGGTGACATTTGTTTATATTCTTTCTCTGTGTTGTTGGGAGAGAGAGAGAGGGAGTGACGGACAGAGTTGTGCATTTTGAGACAGGTTGATATACATGTTGATTGATTTGTTTTGTGCTGTTATATTTTCTTTAAAACTTATTAAAAATTCTGTTTGAAAGTGTTTAGTGAGCTTGAGGTTTAATTTCTTTTTGTGTTGCTTGTGAGTGCTAGAGGTATGGACGGGAGGCGTGGGAGTCAGAGGAGTGATGCTGGGGTGAGTGGTGATGCTGAGGTGAGTGATGGGAGTCAGGAGAGTTATGCTGGGGTGAGTGGTGTGAGTCAGGAGAGTGATGCTAGGGTGAGTGCTGGTCATGTGAGTAGCCGTGGGAGAGAGGGGAGTGATGCAAGGGTGAGTGCTGGTCGTGTGAGTAGCCGTGGGAGAAAGGGGAGTGATGGGAGAGGGGAGTGATGCTAGCGTGAGTGCTGGTCATGTGAGTAGCCGTGGGAGAGTGGGGTGAGTGCTGCTCGTGTGAGTAGGCGCATGAGTGAACGTGTGAGTCAGGGTAGTGGTGCTCATGGGGTGTCTGGTGGTGGTAGGGTGCGTGGTGGTGGTGGGGTGCGTGGTGGTGGTGGGATGCGTGGTGGTGGTGGGATGTCTGATGGTGCAGTGCTCCTGCAGTCTCTTCCATTGGAAGAAGGGTAGTCCAGTCAGCTGCAGCCACGTGCAAAAGTTGCAGGTGCCCAAAGAAAGAAAAAAAAGCGGGCCACGAAATAAACGCTTTAATTCGGCTGAAAATACAGCCCTTGTGAAGGGCATTGTGTTCAACTATGATCAGCTGTATGGTCATTTATTAGGTAAGAACATTTATTCATTGATTATTGACCAAATTGTACTGCTATGATTATTCCTAAATTTATTTTCATATAGCTGATATAATAAAAGTCATGTATGTCATATGTAATAAATGGCATCTATGTAAGTATCTAATGGATGTTATGTATGTATGTAAATAATGTCCTTCATGTATTTCAATATAGAATGCATGTAATAGATTGTAGGATATTATCTTTCTAAATACATGATAAGTTTGTGTTAAAAATTAATCTTTGATTTCAGCACAGAATGTATGTTATGTATATTCATTAATAATGTCCTTGCTCCAGGAGTTGAAGGCCGGTTGCGAAGTGACTTTACCAACATTATTGATCATTAATGTCTGAGTCGTCATTGCTTATTACTATTGTAGTCTAGCGGTATGAATGTTACATTAAAAAATTTTTTTTGTATAGTGATGTCTATGTATTGTAATAGCTCCAATTTTATACATACATTACACCACATCAATTGACGCATACACTGCATATATCTATATCCATACTGTTCCTCCCCCTCTGTCTGCACACACAACACATTCGCAATACACACACAAAATGGTGGTACACAAACAATACGAAACACACACCGCAGCCATCAAAATCAAAAATGGAGTTGTAACACTTATCATAACCAGCCGCCACACCCCTCCACACCACACCCCTAATTGAAAATAATGTGCAATTCAAATTTAGCATTTAGAGAGGGGAGGAGTCAACTGTTGCCTGCAAGTTATTGACCAATCCCCTGTCCTGTCTCTGTTGTTCAGAACGCTGATTGTCTGAAAGCAAAGACACTCAAAAATACACATTGTAAGCTGTTTGAATTTCGCAGATTCATGCATCATTACAACAAAGAACATTATGTAATCCTACAGCAGTCCTGCACAACTCATGTTGCCGCATACAGGGCAGGTTTTCAGGATATCACCAGTTCACTACAGATGCCTTAATTAGTGGCTCAGTATGAGTGATACATTAATTGAGGCAGCTGTGCACAAGTATGTAGTTTACAAAAACATTCCCTGTTTGCGGCGTTTGAGGCCTGGAGTTGTGCATGTCAGTCATAGAGCATTCTTGTCAATTATGTCTATATTATTACATCTTTTGCCTATCATTCTACATTTTAATTATTCTGTATTTCTTTCGATGTATACGCATGTCTGTTTTAGTTTGTGTGCCACACATGTCAGATAAAGTAGTATTTTGTAAAATGTGGTCAATATCGCACTCATTTGAGCTAACTTACCAAAGAAGATAATTAATAGTAGTCCATTATTGTATTATATTTAAAGGCAGGACCAGTTCCACAATCCGATGACAATTATGGGAGGATATTCAACTATCAGTGTCAGCATGTGGCAATAAGGTCCGGACACACAAAAATTGTCGCAAACGGTTTGACGATATCCGAAGAAATTTAAAGGAAGCAATACAATTTGGGCGGAGACATGCTTCCGGCACTGGAGGTGGACCACCGGCATCACCTGTAATATTAACACCTTTGGAGGAGCAGTTGCGAGACAAATTGTTGCCAGTAGTAATATCTGGTTTGCCTGGTGATCGAGATATAGGTGTGTATGAAGAAACTTTTCCATCAGGTCAATAATGTCAGAATATTTAATTTTCTGTAGAAAAATGTAGTATATAATGTGACAGTATACAAATTGTATTGTAATGTTGTTTAATATTTTTTTGTTTATAGAATATTGACAAACTGTACCAGAACAATTGCTGTGATGTTGTATCTTATCAATTACTTTCAAATAATCCTTAATTATATTAATTGTCAAATCTTATGTACTTACATACACAGTTTATTCCATTTAGGTGCATTATTTGGACACGTGGAACATATATCATATACAGATGTTAGTAATGAAAAAAATTACTAATACAATCATACATATTTTATTCATCTTAACTACTCCGAGTTAAGCTTCTATCATTAACAAATGTGTTCTTATCAAATGTATTTTTTTTTATTCATATAGTTACACCTGTGCGTCACAAAAGACAAGAAGAGGAGTCCACACCTGATTCTTCTCTGGCATCATCACTACTGAAAGGTGAGGCTATAATGTTATGATAATAGAATGTGTTTTTTTTGTAGGGAACCACAAACATATGTATGAACATAGATCACATGCACATGTTGGTGATATGGCCATACATATTAATAGCAACTTGACCGATGATGTTGCACTCATAAAAATGTCACAAAGAGATAACAGGGTTTGTGAAGTTATGGCTCACAATTTAGCATGTCAAAATCATCAACCTTGCTACTATGTAAGGTCACTATGAATGTTAAAGTGTCAAGTAGAAATATTTTTTCTTTTCGTATGACATGAATATATTGACTACACTAATGTTTGTATTTCATGTTCAACATTAAATACTCACAAATTCTTTGTTATTGTAAAATATGGAGAATACTTGGTATAGTAACATTGATTTCAACATAGTGTATCATAAATGTGTTTCTAAAGTAGGCCTATACCCACCATTCATTATGTTATAATATTACATGTTACCCATGTTAGCGCTAAATGTGTATGTAAACATTTGTTATGCTGTTGTGGCTGGCTCTGACATGAAACGTCAGTGGACACAATAGTGTAGGGTGCAGCACAGCAACTGCACATAGTTTCTGCTTCACTATGCTTGCACCGTGCACGGCTCTTCTCTCTGCACACAGACACAAGCCACCCTTCTTGTCGTAATTGTTTTTCTTTTTGCCTCCACTGTGAAGAAGCATGGCTGTTTGGAACTTGCACTACACTATTAGTAGTTTGACGTGTGTGTGTGTGTGTCTTACTGTGTGATGTCATTCATTTGTGCACAAAATGCTGGGTCAACACTCTCCCCAAATTTGTGCTTGTGTAGTCAAAATGTTTTCACTTCCACTGTTGATGAGCGTTTTTACATGTACACACACATCAAAATAAACACACACATATTTTGAGGATCCAGGCCACCCCACTTGTGTGCCAAATTATGCAGGACAGCCTGTGTTCGTGCTTTCAGACTTGGTGATGTCACCGCTATCCCAGCCAGCAGCATAAGGTAGCAAAGGAAACATGTCACTATAATTTACACATTTGAATTTAAAATCAATACCCTTACAAAATATGTCGAATATTTATGTTGCAGGGGGTGTCACAATAACTTACATTGATGAAAAGGGGTATATGCAGAATAATTTTCAGCAAGCCAGATGTCATCATTCACTCAGTTAATCATGTTTAACTGTTGCAGAATAATGCCACATAGAAAGTTATTTTTGAAAGGTTTTTGTATATAATTTTTTTTTAATGTAAATTGTCATGAGTTTGATCAACACATGCTGACATAAAAACATGTTAACAATGTCAAATGTTAATGTAAATTTTTCTTTATTTTACATAGAGATTGAACGTAATGATCATCAGAGTCCAGTATTAACAGAAGCACGTCGACTACATCAAGGCAGGAATGAACAAGACAGTTTGGCAGCAATTGATGCATCCGAATCAAGGATGATTTTAATACAAAATACCCACCATCAGGAACTAATGGGAGTACACCAATCTATGGCATCAGAAATGTGACCAAATGAAAAATATCACCTTAAAAATCCCAGAAGAATTGCATATCATGAATATCACACTGAAAACTCTTGTGAACACTCTACTACAAGTGAATAATCTTCAAACAAACTCAACAGGAACACTTTAGCGGCAACAATGAAGGCTCTTTCTATGCTGGAATTTTGTCACCACAAACTGAGGTGTTACATGTATCCAGTGATGACTTATCTGAAGTAAGAAGCTTTAATCTTGAATCACCAACGATGGTTGAAGCAATGCAGACATCTAGTACAGATCACAATCTTCAAGAGGCACCTGAAAGAAGTTCCAAAAAAAGAAAATTATCAACTACTCAAACAGAAAGAACTTCCCTTTGCTTAAAGACATTGTCAAATAAGGTTCAAGACTATTCCCAGGCACAAAGTACACCTGTCTTTAAGCAGCCACAAAGTCTTCAAGCCTATACCCAGGCACAAGGTACACATGTCTATAACCAGCCTCAAAATCTTACAGTGTCTACCCAGGCCCAAAGTGCACCTGTCTTTACCCAGGCCCAAAGTGCACCTATCTGTACCCAGGCCCAAAGTGTACCTGTCATTACCCAGGCCCAAAGTGCACCTATCTGTACCCAGGCCCAAAGTGCACCTGTCTTTACCCAGGCCCAATGTGCACCTGTCTGTAACCAGCCTCAAAATCTTACAGTGTCTACCCAGGCCCAAAGTGCATCTGTTTATAACCAGCCTCAAAATCTTACAGTGTCTAATCAGGCCCAATGTGCACCTGTCTATAACCAGCCTCAACATCTTCCAGTGTCTAACCAGGCCCAATGTGCACCTGTCTATAACCAGCCTCAAAATCTTCCAGTGTCTAACCAGGCCCAATGTGCACCTGTCTATAACCAGCCTCAAAATCTTACAGTGTCTAACCAGGCCCAAAGTGCACCTGTCTTTACCCAGGCCCAAAGTGCACCTGTCTGTAACCAGCCTCAAAATCTTCCAGTGTCTAACCAGGCCCAAAGTGTACCTGTCTATACCCAGGCCCAAAGTGCACCTGTCTTTACCCAGGCCCAAAGTGCACCTGTCTTTACCCAGGCCCAATGTGCACCTGTTTATAACCAGCCTCAAAATCTTACAGTGTCTAAGCAGGCCCAAAGTGCACCTGTCTATACCCAGGCCCAAAGTGCACCTGTCTGTAACCAGCCTCAAATTCTTCCAGTGTCTAACCAGGCCCAAAGTGCACCTGTCTGTAACCAGCCTCAAATTCTTCCAGTGTCTAACTAGGCCCAAAGTGCACCTGTCTGTAACCAGCCTCACATTCTTCCAGTGTCTAACCAGGGACAAAGTGAAACTGTCTATAACCAGCCTCAACATCTTACAGTGTCTACCCATGGCCAGAGTGCTGCAGCAATTGTTCACACACAAACTGCAGCAGTCATTACCCCGAAAACCACAACAAGTAAAAGAGGTGGTAGGCCATGAACTAATAAAAGTGAGCCATCAAACAGGCCAGTTACTCATTCACAAATTAAAAAGAAAAAAGAAAGGTTTTTTTTTATAATGAATATTGTTTTGTGTTGTTGTTGTTCACACAAATGCTTTCATGTTGTATTTCTGTTTCTTTTAAGTGTGTTGTGAATATGTATTTAGCTAAAATTCATAATAATTTGTGCATTAACACATATTTTAACATTATTATACATGTGTATTTAATGACATTTTCTACTTGTGTAAAGTGTTTAATATAGAAATGTCCATACAAATGTAAGGCAACAGTCATTTGCACATAGACTACTTTTATGCCCTCCAACTCCAATTCAGGTTGGCTACATAAATGTACATTCGTTATTTAACATACATAATTAGTGAGTAAAAATTATAGTACACAGTGTACCAAAGTTGATACACTTCACGTAACTTAAAATAATTACAATACTATTTTTGTTATTTGCAAATGAATCCATACATTAAATACTTGTAGTCATAAAAGACAACATGCAAACTTTAGGTATTATAATCATTATCATTGTAGTTGTACCAATGTTTGAATGTATGTCTCTGTGTCCTAAATCTTTAAATGTGTTGATTGACTTACATGTATTATGAATGTGTGTGTGTGTGTGTGTGTGTGTGTGCGTGTGTGTGTATATATATATATATATATATATATATATAATATATATATATATATATTATATATATATATATATGTGTGTGTGTGTGTGTATGTATGTATGTATGTATGTATATATATGTATGTATGTTTTTGGCTATATTCAATCACCCACCGATCGAGTAGCAGGATGCAGGAACTGACGTCTGTGCTTTTGAGCTTGAGCTGCTTGGCCACCGTAGTTTCCTGTACCACGTGACCCATTTTGAATTTGAATACAGCCAAAAACATCTACCATCCCTGCAGAGGAGAAAGGTTGTACCGGCAGCATATCCCACAGCAGGGCTGATCCACAGCAGCCACAATTGTATGCAGATGGAAGACTTCTGAAACTTGGACGTCAGCGTGGTGCATAAATTGCTTATTTTAAACTGACAAAGTGTGAGTTGGCAGTCTGTTCATGTTAATTAAAACCTTTAAAATCTGAATTTACACTAGGATCGGGTGCTTTTTCTTTCTTCTTTTTTTCATATATATATATATATATATATATATATATATATATATATATATATATCTTATACTATATTAGTGAAAGCACTGTATGTTTGCCTGCCTGCCTGCCTGCCTGCCTGCCTGGATGTCCGGTGTCCCTAGGGGAAATCTCATTGGTCCCTTGGGCCGCCCCCGCACACCTCTCATTGGCCTGAGGCGGAGTGACGGGCCAAAGGGGACACACACACACACACCTCTCTGTCCTCTCCCCCCCCCCATCACACACACCTCCCTCTCCACTCACCTCCCTCCACCTCCCGCTCCACTCACCTCCCTCCCGCTCAACTCCCTCCACCTCCCGCTCCATTCACCTCCCTCTCCATTCACCTCCCTCTCCATTCACCTCCCTCCCGCTCAACTCCCTCCCCGGCGCAGGGACAGGCAGTGGGCAGGGCAGCCTGCCGCTGCCTCCACTCACCTCCCGCTCCCTCCACCCACCTCCCGCTCCCTCCACTCACCTCCCCTCACCTCCCGCTCACCTCCCTGGCGCGGGGCCAGGGCAGCCTACCGCTGCCACGCGGCACCTAACCTCCCTCCCGCTCAACTCCCTCCCCGGCGCGGGGACAGGCAGTGGGCAGGGCAGCCTGCCGCTGCCTCCACTCACCTCCTGCTGCCTCCACTCACCTCCCGCTCCCTCCACTCACCTCCCGCTCCCTCCACCCACCTCCCGCTCCCTCCACCCACCTCCCGCTCCCTCCACTCACCTCCCGCTCCCTCCACTCACCTCCCCTCACCTCCCGCTCACCTCCCCTCACCTCCCGCTCACCTCCCTGGCGCGGGGACAGGCATTGGCCAGGGCAGCCTACCGCTGCCACGCGGCACCTAAGATGGCGGCGGAAGGAAGGACCCCTTCCTCCCACGCGGACTAACTAACATGGCGGCGGCCAGAAGGAGAGGTGAGTGTGTGTGAGTGTGTGAGTGAGTGAGTGAGTGTGTGTCTGTGTCTATGTGTGTGTGTGTCACAGCGTGACAGTGTGTGTGTGGGACACTGTGTGTGTGTCTGTGTGCGTCTGTTACACTGTGTCTCAGACACTGTAGAGTGGGGACCGGAGCTACACATGGGGGGTGGGGGGGGGGGGGGGTCAGGAGCGGAGAAAGATACAGGGGGAGTGGAGAGGAGGGACCCGTCAATTTAAACCAAACCAACCCCCCTCCTGTCCACTGCCCCCCCCTCCTGTCCACTGCCCCCCCCTCCTGTCCACTGCCCCCCCCCTCCTGTCCACTGTCACCCCCCTCCTGTCCACTGTCCCCCCCCTCCTGTCCACTCTCCCCCCCTCCTGGCCACTGTCACCCCCCCTCCTGTCCACTGTCACCCCCCCCTCCTGTCCACTCTCCCCCCCCTGTCCACTCTCCCCCCCCTCCTGTCCACTGTCACCCCCCCCCTCCTGTCCACTCTCCCCCCCCCGTCCACTCTCCCCCCCCGTCCACTCTCCCCCCCCCCCGTCCACTCTCCCCCCCCCGTCCACTCTCCCCCCCCCCCCGTCCACTCTCCCCCCCCCCGTCCACTCTCCCCCCCCCATCCACTCTCCCCCCCCGTCAACTCTCCCCCCCCCGTCCACTCTCCCCCCCCGTCCACTCTCCCCCCCCTCCTGTCCACTCTCCCCCCCCTCCTGTCCACTCTCCCCCCCCCTCCTGTCCACTCACTCTCCCCCCTGTCCACTCTCCCCCCCTCCTGTCCACTCTCCCTCCCTCCCATCCCCTCCAAATAGTCACCTATTGTTCCACCATTTATAAATAATACTACCTATTACGCATTTACATCCCGGGCAACGCCGGGTCTCTCAGCTAGTATATATATATATATATATAATAATACTGAGTTAAGTTATGGTGAGTAAAAAAAGTGACAAAAACCTTCCACAGGAAAGCAAATATGCAAATACAACTGTATGCTCATCTGCATGCCTTAGGCAGGTCTGCAACCCCGCCTTTCCCCATTATCACCCAGCATACAGCACTTCCACTGCAGCAAGGGATTCTGGGAAATGACATGCAAATGAGCACACAGTGTCACTTTTTGCCTCAAAACCATTTTTAACATGGTTCCCTATAGGCTATATGTTAAAAATGGTTTTTGAGGCAAAAAGTGACACTGTGTGCTCATTTGCATGTCATTTCCCAGAATCCCTTGCTGCAGTGGAAGTGCTGTATGCTGGGTGATAATGGGGAAAGGCGGGGTTGCAGACCTGTCTAAGACATGCAGATGAGCATACAGTTGTATTTGCATATATATATACATACATACATACATATATATATATATATATATATAATGTTTTTTTATTTTTGTTTAGCCTTACTATATGTGTTCCAAAAAATTTCATAGGTATGTTTTCTTGCATATGTGTGTTATAATGGTTATAATTACACAATTATCTTATTTCCCACTAATTTATTTTTATATTCTAAAGTAAACACACTTTTGTTGAAGAATAATTGGGTAAACATTGCATTACTAATCATTACGAATTAAAGAAAAATGTGTTAGGGAATTATTTGATCATGCTCTTATTTATAAACACCTGGTTGTGGGAGTGTATGAGCTGTAAAAAGTGCCTTTTGTATTTTAACCTTGAGAATCACGTCACATTGATAAAAAGTATCCAATTGTGTATTTGCAAGAGATGCTTTGAATTTGTCATTATTAACTGAAAATTACAAGGGAATAGACATGGCTTCAAGTGTGAGACGACCATTAAAATTTATAATTTTTGAGGCAATAGAATCACAACAAGATAAGCAAGCTACTCTACGTGAGATTTATGCTTTTATTGCCGAAAAATATAATTACTACAACAAAGCAACTAATCCTAATCAATGGAAAGTATCAGTCCGTTACAACTTAACAAAGAATCAATGTTTTGAACGAGTCTAACCCCGGCCTGGTGAAATGTACTATTGCTGGAAAGTAGTTGATTCTATGAAGATTACTGTAGAACATGGAACATATCTTTTGCTAAACAGCTTCTACTTACGTAATCCCCATTACAACCAACGCTCCCAGAGTGCTGTCTCGTACACAAACCAACAACAGTGCGTACCACAATGTGAGAGACAATGTGGAGGTAACTACAATGGTATGTTGCATAATGTACATGGTCAAAACCTGTGTGCATGGGAAAACAGAGAACCTGTGTACCTGCCTCAGCCCGTGTCCTGGCTACCAAACGCGGAACAACCATATGACGGTGTCACAGAGATGTATGTTCCTCAGCATCCCAGGATTGATTCAACGATTGCCAATCCGTCACTGCATAGCAGCGGCGGTGGCGGCGGTGGACACATATACATGGATATTGTATGTACATGGACTGCATATTCCAGCAAGGTTGTTTTTAACTTCAAAGAAAAAGGTAAACATTGTTATACTTAAACTATGAGAAAGCTAATTATACTTTACAATAACACTGCATCATGTGCATCATCACTGACGCATGCGCTAAAGCCAACCATTTATTGTCAACTCACACACATTGTAACATATGTACATATACATTAGGACAGTTTCCCAAACAATACATGAACTTTAAATGACAGACATGTAAAGTTAGGTTACATAACTGTTATCCCATTTTCGCGAACATTACACATGTATATAAACACACGATCATGTCCAATCAATTGTTTACAATTACACATTGGCTAATGTGAAAGTCGCGTCCATCTGTGACGTGACTACGTGATCATGTGACAATGCGGGCTCATAACTATGACGAGCTACCTGGAGTCGTCAATATGATGTGTGCGCGCAATCTCTGTTGCGTGTGTACACTTATTATGTACGCATACAAAGAAACGCTCACAACACAATTATTGTTAAACACTTGTATTTAGAAATTAGGCTGCGATACGATTCATCAGTGTGACACGCGCGCCCGGCGGGGTGGGCTGCGCGTGCACAGCGCTAAGCTTATAGCTGCGGTCCCAGTAATGTCTGTGACATGCGCGCCCGGCGGGGGGGGGGAGCGGCACGTGCACAGCGGTAACCGCGATCTGCGGTCTGTGAGGGAGAGGAGAATCTTGCGATGGGAGGGGGCATGGTCGGGGATTTGCGGCTGGTTCGCCCTCAATGGGTGAACCGACGGTGGGGGCGTGGCCACGCCTCCGTCGCAATGTTTGAACTCAATTTGATTGAGTTGGAAAAAACCTTGCAGCATGGCGTGGCTGCACCTACAGCGTCACGGTGCATACTGGGCCCAGCCCAATTGAGGGGCGGTGCTTATACATACAGCGCACGCCGCGGCGTGCGCACAGGCTGTTACTGGGACCGCAGCCTAATAACCGCGATGTGCGGTCTCAGGAGAGAGGGAGAGCTTGCGACGGGAGGGGGCGTGTTCGGGTGTTAGCAGGGGCGTGTCCATGACCTCACACGTCTGGTTCGCCCTCATTGGCTGAACCACAGCCGGGGGCGTGGCCATGGCTACGTCGCAATTTCTACACAGAACATTTTTCAGTGTGTGGAATCTTGCAGTACAGTGCGGCTGGGGAATGTGCGCCGACGCATGTACTCGGCCATGATTGACTGGGGGGCAGGTGTTTGTGCGCACAATGCACACAGAGGCGCGCGCTGTGCCAGTCACTGTGACCGCAGCATAACACAACTTATAATGGCAGCAACCTTATGCGTTAACATGTACACTCGTTAACATGTACACTCATTAACATCATATTAAAACAGATTAATGATAACATAATCATTGTGATGCAACGTTTGAAAAGTATGTCCTTTGTATTTCAGAAATATCACTCTGAGATGGAGTCACAATCAATGATTCTACCTGGCTACACAAAGAGAGTTTGCTGATTTGACACGTGTGTCAAAGTTTGAATGAATGTTACAATGCTTGCAAACACTGTAGATTTCCTCAGTGACGCTTATTTCTGCTTGTAGTGAATGTAACTTCAGCAGTTATACAGTTAGGTCCGGAAATAATTGGACACTGACACAATTTTCAAGATTTTGGCTCTGTACGCCACTAAAATGGATTTGAAATTAAACAACCGAATGCAATAGAAGTGCAGACTTTCAGCTTTAATTCAAGGGGTTGAACAAAAATATTGTATGAAACGTTTAGGAATTGCAACTATTTTCATACACAGTCCACTTATTTCAGGGGCTCAAATGTAATTGGACAAATTAACACAATCATAAATAAAATGTCAATTTTTAATACTTTTTCAAGAATCCTTTGCAGGCAATGAATGCTAGAAGTCTGGAACGCATGGACATAACCAAACGCTGGGTTTCCTCCTTTGTGATGCTTTGCCAGGCCTTTACGGCTGCTGTCTTCAGTTGTTGTTTGTTCGTGGGTATTTCTGCCTTAAGTTTTGTCTTCAGCAAGTGAAATGCAAGCTCGATCGGGTTGAGATCAGGTGATTGACTTGGCCATTGCAGAATATTCCATTTATTTGCCTTAAAAACCTCCTGGGTTGCTTTCGCAGTATGTTTTGGGTCATTGTCCATCTGTAAAGTGAAGCGCTGTCCAATCAACTTTGCTGAATTTGGCTGAATCTGAGCAGACAATATATCCCTATACACTTCAGAATTCATCCGGCTGCTTCTGTCTTTTGTCACATTATCAATAAACACTAGTGACCCAGTGCCATTGTAAGCATGCATGCCCATGCCATCACACTGCCTCCACAATGTTTTACAGATGATGTGGTATGCTTTGGATCATGAGCCGTTCCAAGCCTTCGCCATACTTTTTTCTTCCCATCATTCTGGTACAGATTGATCTTAGTTTCATCTGTCCAAATAATGCTGTTCCAGAACTGGGTTGGCTTTTTTTAGAAATTGTTTGGCAAAGTCTAACCTGGCCTTTCTATTCTTGAGGCATATGAATGGTTTGCACCTTGTGGTGAACCCTCTGTATTTGCTCTCGTGAAGTCTTCTCTTTATGGTAGACTTGGATAAGGATATGCCTACCTCCTGGAGAGTGTTCTTCACTTGGCTGGATGTTGTGAAGGGGTTTTTCTTTACCATGGAAAGGATCCTATGATCATCCACCCCTGTTGCCTTCCATGGACGTCCAGGGCTTTTTGTGTTGTAGAGCTCACCAGTGTGTTCGTTTTTTCTCAGAATGTACCAAACTGTTATTTGGCCACTCCTAATGTTCCTGCTATCTCTCTGGTGGATTTTATTTATTTTTTGCAGCCTAAGGATGCCCTGTTTCACTTACATTGAGAGCTCCTTTGACCGCATGTTGTGGGTTCACAGCAACAGCTTCCAAATGCGAATGCCACACCTGGAATCAACTCCAGACATTTTACCTGCTTAATTGATGATGAAATAACGAAGGAATAGCCCACACCTGTCCATGAAACAGCTTTTGAGTCAATTGTCCAATTACTTTTGGTCCCTTGAAAAAGAGGGGGCTACATATTAAAGAGATGTAATTCCTAAACACTTTCTGCAATTTGGATGTGAATACCCTCAAATTAAAGCTGATAGACTGTACTTTAAGCCCATATTCATTATTTAACTGTAACTTGAATTTATTTTGATACACAGCCAAAATAACAAAACTTGTATCAGTGTCCAATTATTTCCGGACCTAACTGTATATTACTGATGTAAAATTTACTTATTCATCACATTAACCACATCTCTACACATACTACCTATATCAATATATGTAACACTTTAATAATATTTGTAATGATGTTTCTGACTTTTTAAAATTGATTTAATTATGTATATGTTTCAAATATGTTCCACATATAGCATTATCTATACCAAAAGTGAGCTGATATAATTTTTAAAATCATTTATTTACACAGTTTGTGAAATGCATGTGAAATGATACATTGAACATTTAGAATTCATTTTCAACATTAATGTTCATATAACTATTATCAAAAATTGCACAACATATAAAATACAATTATTAAAACATTCTAAATTAACAGGTGATGTAAAAGATCACACATTATGTAGACTTCTTTTTAAAATAAATATACTCCCTATAAATTTTCATGCTTGTTAACATACACGTTCATACAATGTAATTCATCTACAGATATATAAAAATAACATAGAAAATCACCCCTCTCCTCTCATTATTTGTGTATGTTAATTTAAATTAATTACACTGTTGTTGAAAACTAACAATCACCATGATAACACATGGTGAAACGGTTGTAATCTTGAACATGAACATGAAAATTGACATGTAAATTAACACACACTGACACATTGTGACACATAAAGCACAAAACATATACATTAACACACATTACCAGCTATGTACTCATCCTACAGCCACAACATCATTAATCTATGTTGATGTTAAATAAGAGTGCTGCTGTGCATGACAAATGTATAGCAATAAAGACAGGTGTGTGCAATTGAAATTCAACATTGCAACACATATATGGTCATAAGTAGAAAGTGCAAATTTCAATATATTCAGAGCACAAATGTTGTATTATTGTATTATAAACATATGTTCACAGCGTACATAGCCTGCCTAGCAAACATACATGTATATGTATAACAATATACAAATTATTACCATATATGTTTGCTTCATTGCATACATACATACATAAATACACACAACTGAAATGTGTATACTGTGCAATTAAAGGATTATTCGCAAAGCCTAGTATATTATAAAAGAACATGTGATGATGTTTCAATGTACAAAAAATAGAAAATTTCAATTACATTAGCATTACATTATGATGTTCAAACATGATTCATTGTGAATAATTTTATCTCAATCATTATATTGTAATGTTCAAATGTAAATCATACAACATATTTAAAACTAACATTACATTTTGGTACATGCTCACCTATTATTGTGTTAATATTTCATGTAACTCAATATTATATATGAGCAATAAGTGTAGCTACACAATAAAAATATTGACATGCAATTGATGTTCTTCTTCACATGTGACAAGTGTTGTCACACATTCACACTCATTGTTGCTTTCGCGCATGAGTGCAGAGAGGAAACTGTTCATACTTAGACGTTACGCAATGTATGAATGAACAATGTGAAACAATGTCCAACACATCAGAAAAGGATCAAACTCCAACAACACAATACAGTCAAACAAAATGGCAACAAATCTATGTTATAATATACATATAACAACAATATACTGCCAGAAAACCTGTGACTGTGGATGCACCTAATTCATTATGTTGGTCATAATTTTAAAAACATTCACATGGCTCACATGAACATGCACGCAATATGAACATGTTCAAAAACATACATGTGATTATTGAATAGTAAATAATATGTCTGCAGCATTTTCAAGGGAATATGCTATAGTTGCATCATGTCCCAACATGGAATGAAAAAATGCAACATTATGCAAAAAACAATGAACATTGTATATTTTAAAGCAATGTAAAAGAGTCTGATGAATTAACATATGTACTTTGAACACTAGTGAATGTTGATAAAATATTAAATTAATTTCACTCACATACAGCAACAACAGAGATGATCCAAAGCTACACAGATTTGTATTGAAATAGTTTTTAAAATATACACAAGTGTATCTTGAATCATGTTTACATGTGCTAAATCTAAGGAGTCATGGATCATCTGTTGTTGCTGTATCCATGGATTGTTTCAGATAGGCATCCCTGAACCATGAGTTAAGTTCTTGTGCAAGTCTCGCAATTGTTATCAATAATGTCCAATATTTTTGACAGCTACACTAATAAATATTGATAACAATCATATACGAAAGCAAACATGAAATATAATTTGTACTTGGACAACATTGTTCATTCATGCATACATGATATACAATATATTGTTTGTTGTAATTTTTTTTATAATAAAAGAAAAACATACCATATCCAGATGTGCTTGGACAAAGAACACAGATGTTAAATGTGAGGAGGAGACCCAACACTATCCTATGATGATAAGAATGTTACACATGTTATTCAACGACACTTTCATGACTGTATATATTAATATTCATATCTACCTTGTTGGTTACCTGAAAAATATGTGTCGATCACATTCTGACGTGTCTCAACACCACTGACTGCTCATTGTCACCTGCAGCATATACGAGAGGGTCTTCCTCAAGCCCCTTCCGTATGTCGCCTTCAAGATTATGATGCAATGCAATATTGTGCAGAATACAACAACAAATGACTATGTCAGACACCTTCTCAGGCTTATACTGTAATGCACCGCCAGTTTTATCTAAACACCTGAAAAGACTTTTCAACAGTCCAAATGTACGCTCGATTACTGACCGAGTGGATATGTGTGCAACATTATATCGCTCCTCTGCAGGTGATTAAGGATTAGCCAATGGTGTCAAAAGCCATGGTCGGATCCCATAACCTGAGTCACCTATAATACAGCGTGAAAAAAAAATAATACACTATACATAGTAGTAATGTTCTTACTGATATGTTTCATTGACAATTTTGAGTAATGTTGATGGAAAAATATTTATGACATGATATTTCATTTACCATGTCTGAGATGATAAGTAAACATGCACATATATCATGTGAAAAAAAGAAAAACATATTTCAATAATGATCACTTACACAATCATATTTTGGATATTAAAAATTTGCATTATGTGACGATAACGATGTTGTATTAAAATATTTGAAATCTTAAATGTCAAGTAACACTTTGATTGATGGACATTTGTGTTATTGTGTGTGTGTGTGGGTGTGTGGACATATTAGCAAATATGTTTCCAATACACAATTATGCAAAATATAATATGACAAATGCACAATAAGTATGTTTCATATTATTTGCCAATATGATACAAAGTTCATTTCATAATCATCAGAATGTTAAATGTGACCAAATTAGACATGATGACATATGTATGTTAAGACTTCATATTATGTACTCACCCACCAGCCAACCATGCCCAAAAGACCCATTTTCAAAGGCATGGAAAACTGATGAGTTTCTAAGGATAGATGAATCATGGCTGGAACCACAGAATCTGGCTATCACATTCATAATCTTCATCGTGGCATCGCATACCGCCTGCACATTCAGGGAATGGTAGTGTTTTCTATTACGGTATGCATGCTCACTCTGACTAGGCGGGATCAAGGCAACATGGGTGCAACCGATTGCACCCATCACACATGGCATCCCGGCTATGTTATAAAAGCCATTTCTGACTTCCAGCCACTCTGTCTGCTTTCTAGGAAAATTAATATAATTCCTAGCACGTCTAGTCAGTGCACATAGAAACTGGGTAAAGGCCCGCGAGAATGATGACTGCGAGACCCCGCCCACTATGCCCACAGTTGTTTGAAAATACACAGAAGCCAAAAAATGTAATGAGCACAGCATTTTAACAAGACCAGGGACTGCACGACCTCTGGCTGTTACACTATCCAAATCTGCTCTTATTTCTTCGTAAAGAGCCAAGATGGCTGCTGAACTCAATCTATACCGATTTATAATCTCCTCCTCACTCAGCCCATCTAAAAGTGTTCTTTCACGGTACACACGTGGACGGGCTACCAACACGTCTCTCCTCTCTCTTCTCCTCCTATCCCTCTCCTGTCCCTCTCCTCTCCCTCTCACATCCTGTCTATTTTCTCCCTCCTGCAAAATAAGCCTCCGCCTTCTCATCATCAAATGTCTCCTTTGCATATCCATCTCCACGTCACAAGGAGTGTTGATTGTTCCTCCCTTAAATACATATGTGATTAGGTCACGTGACTGCATAAAATTAACCTGTTGTCTAAATATATTTGCATTTTCATGTCATATTACTGTTTACGAACAATGAATCACTGTTAATTTGCACATAAAAACATTGTTAGCTAATAATGATACATGTTTCTAAATGATTATACAACATTGGTTACAACAAGTTACCAACAAATTAAAAATGCATCCAATTTGTATGTACACAAGTGTGTGCAAGAAAAATTGATTACATGAATGTAGAGAAATATATTTACATCATATTGCCGGATGAAGGTGTTTATTAAGAATATCTGTGTCATTTAACACACATTTTTGTGCTGGAAACAATATCCGCCAATACAAACAATATGTATAATGTTAACTGATAATTTACTATATCCATATATCATTTGTGATGTCATTGTTGTCAGAAGAACAGTAGTAACATGCAAGTGTTGCACTGCATTGTGTCCAATGTATTCCTGGAATGTTAGTGTGTGTGTACACAATTGGTTATACAATTGGTTCTGTGCTAGAGAGAGGGCGTGGCTACAAAATATGTAAATATTAACCATATGCATAATGTAACTTGCAACGTGCTTTTAAAATTATAAACATTAGGAAATAAATCTCAACATTTTGTACACGATCATTGTTATTATTAAAATGTATTTGACGTTAATGAAGTATATCACTTATTATGTTGACAAACATGATTCATCTTATATGAACTGTTCCTTTAAGAGACTAGCCAGAGACTTACCGTTACTAATACATTGATTTACTCAGTAACTAATCATAACAGTAACAACTGATATATTTAAAACATCATAAACGTAACAGGTGACACTTTATGTCAATAAGATGAACTAGTTCATGTAAGAAATCATATATTTCTAAGACCACAGAATAAAGAATACAAACTAATATGTCTTAGCTCCATTGACAGCATGCTAACAATATATATTTCAACAATGTTATTTTTTCTAAGTGCCGATCCGCCGCTCATTAGAAGCCTCTCACCATCAACTTGCCTACTTTTTGTGGTGTGCTTGATTCGGCCAAAAAACGCCATTCTAGAGTGGCGAATAGCGGCGGAAAGCTACTCGCCACTACTAGAATTGAGCGTGGCGGATAAAATGCCTTGTTGAGGCGAAAAGTGCCTTTTCGCCGCGCCAATGGCGGAAAAAAAAAACCGCCGAACACATTGGCAGTTTCTTTGCTTTTTGCCAAGTTTTCGCCCCTTACTGAATAGAGGTAGGCATTTTTGGCGTGAAACGGGCGTAAAGTGCCTTTCCGACGCTTACTGCATGAGGCCGATAGAGTTATAAAGTTAAAACAAAAAACTATCATTTCTATTTTGGGGGGCACATTTCATAACAGGTTGAATAATATTTACACATTGTCCGCAATCAAAATAGTTTATATAAAAAAAAAGAAAGGTAATCCCCGGTGCCAGATAATAGAAATATCTCTTTTTCATTGTCCAAATGTAAATCCAGATGGTGCCCCCAGTCCAAGAGATTAATTCTGTGTTGAAATCCTGTCTGGCTTCTTTACCTGTGTCTCCTCCTGTTATAAAATACAAAGGGGACACACCATTGCGCAGTGGACAAGGACTGTCGGGGATTCTTACTGCAGACACCCAAATTGCCTACTTAAAATATCGTATCTTGATAGAAACAGTGGATATAATCTGTGCTTTGGCCAACGTCTTCTCCCCGGGATCCACTGACCCCACGTGGTATGCCTGATTGGATCCGACTGGCTCTATCATGTACTTTCAAACACCGTGCACCGGAACACGTGCACAGTATGTATTTATGTCTACATACATGACACATTCTAAATCATTAGTCTAGCATAAAGTCAAAATACAACACTTAAACATTTTCTTCTGTTTACCCAATAAATAATTAGTACTTGCACACATACTGTATGAAGAATGAATACACAAACATAGTTCATAGCCATACAATTACTGGCTTGTTTATTACACTCCAGATAAAAAAACGTCCGGTCTACTTTCATAGACGTCATACTTACTGAGGAGAAGAATGAATCAGGAGGCTGAAAGAGGTCCACAAGGCAAGTCATACTCACAAAAAGCACGCCATAAACCAACCATAAAAATAGTACATTATTAATTCTCCAACACAAAAATCACAATGCATTACATTTCTCCCTCTCCCAATTTTTTCTCTCTCTCCCCCTATTATTTCTCTCTGCATCCTCTCGCCCACCTCAGAGGCCTCAAGCCTCTCCTTCTCGTCCTCCGTGGTTGCGTTCTTCGCCTGGCGGGAGTAAGGGGGTGGTGGAGTCTCCTTACCGCTCCGCTGCTGTTTGATGATATCGGGCTCCTCTAGGGTCGTCTCGGTCTCGATTTCCACTGCACTGGGAGTCACCATGGCCGTGGGACTCTTACGGGCCTCCGGCCGCACCAGCGCTCGCCATCAGAAGGTTTCCGGACTCGTCTGCTCCCTCTTGAGACCTTTGGGGTGGTTTGCCGGTAGGCGCATCGCCACCGATGTCACGCCAACCTCTTCCTCCGAGGATATCAGGATCGGTTCCTCCGCTAGGGAGTCACCGGGTTCTTCTGCGATACAACCAGTGGGTATAGGTACAAAGCAGTCTCGCTCCAGTACCTCCACTGCGGACGCGCTCTGCTCTGTCGACAGCTCGCTCGGTTCGGTGCGGGCTGGGCCTTGGTTCCTCCCGCTTGGGTGTGACGGTGAACCAGGGCAGTCTTGTCTTTACCTTCCAACACCTCCGCCAATGTTCCCGGAGAGGCACCCCGCGAGGTCTCGATCAAAGGCCACGGCTCGTTCGGCCAAAGGTAAAACGTGCCACATTGAGGGCATCGGGCCTTGGTGCTTGGTACCGCGCCCGGTATCCCGCAGTGAACGCACAAACACCGGAAGTATTCGTGCTCAGCTACCTCCACTACCATTAAGCCCCCTGGTAGTTGGTAAATCGAAGTATTCATCTCGGACATGGTTCGCTCAGAGTTGGAACAGCTCAGTGTTTCAGCTCCTTGCTCCTCGAATGCCAGACAAAAGTGAAGCTCTTCGCTCTGGTTTCCGGTCCCTCCCTTCACTGGGGAGGACTCTCCTGATTGGCTCTCCTTGGGCCTCCTCCCTCTGGTGGAATCCAGAGGCGGGGCCTTCTCTCCTTCAGTGTGACGTGGCCTGGCTTTCTGACAGTCATGGCACAGGTAGGTGGACTTTCGGCTTTCGCGCCGCTCCGCTCCTCTTGCAAGGAATCTGGGTTTGGCGCCAGACTCTTGCACATTTCCCGCCACATGTCTCTCACTGTCTCTTTGCACAATTCACGTGCTTGCTCCAGGCTTGGCGGGAACCGCCATTTTAGATCAGCTCTCTTGCTTCGCGGAGCACATGTCGGGACGGACGCCATCTTGGATGAGCCCTCCAAATGTACATGTGCCCTATTCTCAGTGGTATCTGGGTATCTCGTACCTAAACACTGACTGACCTCCAAATGTGTGCTCTGCATTCTGTTTCTGTATCCCACTAATATGAGATGGCTTTACCCCAGGCTCAACGGAACTCCTCTCCTCCATGCACTGTACTCGGTATCTACGGTGCAAGTGCTCTGTGGTGCGTTTGTGTGGGTGATAGCTAGTGTACCTCTCCTACCTAAGTACGGGCGTCTCCTACTTTTGGCCACTCATAGCGTGGGCCCTGGGCCATGGTCCCTGGACTAGTTAACAGGCTGACCCCCCCAATTGCCTCACACTATCTGCCTCAAGGGACTCGGACAGCTATAGCTATTCACCCCTCCTACGCCACCTCCTAAGGGCGCCCAAGGCGTACTGTGCGAGAGTCTACGCTCCCCTGACAACCCTCGGTGTGCAAATGCGCCCTTCCTTCTCCAGCACTTGCATGGAGAGTGCATCTCACTCTTCCCGTTCCACCTCGCTGTAAGCCTGACCTGTTCTGGCATCTCAGCAGCTCGCATCCAAATGTAACCCTTGTTCCCCGCTCCCCCCCCCCAGACTCATCTGTAGTGTCTAGGGTGCGTGAGGGCAGATTACATGGGTAGTGGTGGTGCATACCTGCGTGGAACAGGAGCGCCTGAGCTTCCCGCGTTGTTATTGGGGAGACAGGACCAGGCTTCTGGGGTGGTAGCCTCCATGCTTTAGTGGTGCAGCGCCTCCATCCTCTATACTCCCAGGGATATGTGAGTGGTCCTGTATAGAAGAACCTCCCTGGTCCAGGGTTGAATGCTCCAGACTCACACAACAGTCTTTGTATAAAAGTATTGTCTCTTTATTGGTCATATCAGCGACTCCAAATGTAGTGGCGACCAGCAGCCACAACAACAACAGCAATGTCCTGCTTAGCACTCCACTCTCCTCCCTTTACAGGTCTTTCCTCCTCTCCTTCCCTACAAGTCTCTCCTCCGACAGGATGGTCTAGGCTGGTGCATCAATATCCCACTGCCCACCTCAGAGGCTATCCTCTGGGTGGGGAATGGATTCTCCCCATCACCCCAGCACGGGGGTGAGGGGCATTGGTCCACCGGGTCTATGGTACTATCAGCTCTACTCAAAGTGGCTGTCTCTCCTCTCCTCTCTCTGCTCCCGTACGAACTGCACAGGTGAGTCAGGGGCCTGCATCTACCACTCAGGGCAGGGCTTGGAAGGGGGAAAACCCATGATGACTACTGGTGCCTGCCCTTAACAGGACTTACCACAGTAGGAGGAAGATAGGTATAGCCCGTGCTGTTTACAGGGGGCTACACTTATATTACACAATCTTTCTCAGTTTAGTCTGGCTAGAATCTGGGGAAACAAAATGGATACTGAACGGCATAAATCCCATTTACAAATCTAACAGACAACATGGATGGCGAATCACTTGAATTCTATTTAAATGCCTAATTTGTTCTTCTGATGAGCTTCTCTAACATTATAGTTACCTATTTAACGATGGAAAAAAAGCATAAGCTATGAAACAATTGAATAGATTTGCATTTATTATCTCATTCAGTGCTAACCACATTTACAGGAAATTGTCTGCCAACATTAACTAGCTTTGTCCTACCTTTCTTTGACCAGGTGCCTCATCGGAAGCTTCACACACACACACACACACACACACACACACACACACACACACACACACACACACACACACACACACACACACACACACACACACACACACACACACACACACACACACACACACACACTATATATATATATATACAGCTTAACCCCGTTATAGCGCGACCCTTTATAATGCGAATCTGCTTATAATGCGGTTTTCATGTGGCTCTCGTTTAAAAAAAAAAATTTGCACACTGCCACACTGCACACACTACCAGCACACACTTTCACTGCACACACTCTCACTGCACACACTCTCACTGTGCACACACTCTCACTACACACACTCTCACTGCACACACTCTCACTGCACACTGCACACACTCCCAGCACTCACTGAACACACTCTCACTGCACACACAGCAACCACACACTGCACACTGCACACACTCTCACTGCACACTGCACACACTCGCAGCACACTCTCTCACTGCACACACTGCACACACTCTCAGCACACTGCTCACACTCTCACTGCACACAGCACACACTCTCACTGCACACACTCTCACTGCACACTGCACACACCCCCAGCACTCACTCTCACTGCACACACTCTGCACACACTATCACTACACACACTGCACACTGCACACACTCCCACTGCACACACTGCACACTGCACACACTCCAGCACTCATTGCACACTGCTCACAGCACACACTCTCACTGCACACTGCACACACTCCCAGCACTCACTCTCACTGCACACTGCACACACTCTCATTGCACACTCTCACAGCACACAGCGCACACAGCTCTCACAGCCCACTCTCACAGCACACTCTCACAGCACCCACAGCACACTCTCACAGCACTCACAGCACACTACACTACACAGCACACCACACCTCCCACTCCACCTCCCTACCTTTGGTGTCGGCTGCTGAGATCGGAGCGGAGCTGGCATCAGGAGGAGGAGGGGGGGGGTCTGGAGGAGGATGTCGGGAGGAGGGGGGTGTCAGGAGGGGGGTGTCAGAAGGGGGGGTGTCGGGAGGAGGGGGGTGGTGTTGGGAGGAGGGGTGGGGGTGGTGTGGATGCCGATAGGGGGGGCTGAGTGAGGAGCAGGCTGGGACTCGGAGGGCCGCGTGGGCTAGGCCCAAAACTGATTATGCTGCGGATGGCCGGTAGGTGTGGGGGCCTCAGGGGGGGGAGGAAGTGGATGCCGGTGGAGGGGGATGGATGCCGGTGGTGGGAGGTAAGGAGCAGGTTGCGGCTGGACTCAGAGGGCCACTGCTGGGGGACGTGAAGGGCTTCCGGCCACCTCTTCCTTCCCTCCTTACTCCCTCCCTCCCGATCGGGCGCGCGGCGGCCATTTAAAAAAAAATTAGCGCAACCCCGGTTCTAGCGTGGTCAGATCGGGTGGCCCCCGAGGACCGCGCTATAACGGGGTTGAGCTGTATAATCAAAAAATAAATAGACGATACCATTCTGTGGCTAACGAAATGCTTTTATTTGTGCGAGCTTTCGAGATACACTGATCTCTTCTTCTGGCGGTGTTACAATGAATGAAGCAAGCAAAGGGTATACTTAAAAACAGTGTCTGCTGTCTAGTTGTGCCTGTTTATTCAGTAAATCCTTTAGCTTCATTTGAGTGCGGTACAATGTGGTATCTTCCTTTGCTTGCTTCATCCATTGTAACATCGCCGGAAGAAGAGATCAGTGTATCTCGAAAGCTCGCACAAGTAAAAGCATTTCGTTAGCCACAGAACGGTATCGTCTATTTATTTTTTGATTATTGAAGCTCGGCTAACACGGTACTGATACCTCTACATATATATATATACAGTGTTCGACAAACCTATACATTTGCACGCCCCGGGCCAGTGGATTTAACATCGTGGCGAGCTCCTATTGGCCCAAGCAGCACACGTGTGGTACTAGGTGGTGAGTAGATTTTTTTGTTCGGCGAGTAGATTTTTTGGTGATTTGTCGACCACTGTATATATATATATATATATATATATATATATATATATATATATATATATATATATATCAAATGGAAATACAACTGTATGCTCATTTGCATGTCTTAGGCAGGTCTGCAACCCCGCATTTCACCATTATCACCAGCACACAGCACTTCCACAATGGTGAAAGGCGGGGTTGTAGACCTGCCTAAGACATGCAAATGAGCATACAGTTGTATTTCCATTTGCTATATGCTTTGCTGTGGAGGGTTTACTGTATTTCACTTTTTTTACTCACCATAACTTAACTAAGTATATATATATATATATATTCACTGATTGTCACCAATAAGATATTTCTACTTTGTTTGGGGGTTAATGAACACCTACAGAATGTTGAAAGACTTATGCAGTTGCACTATAAGACAAACGTTTTTGCAATTGGCAATGATAAATATTTTGGGTTCCATGTTGAGGGTTTAAGTATCCAAGTGATATCAAGGCATCAAGTGAGTGTTTGACGGGGGCTGTCAATATGCAGCTAATTAGGATATGTGACTTTTACTGAGTCCACTGGTGATTTCTCCTTACTATGGTGCATGGCGTGTGTGGCAATTTGCTAATTAGCAAATGAACAAACGCACAAACACGGACTGGTTCATATCTTAGTTTCATTTCCTTGTGACATTGGGCAAGTCACTTTATCTGACCCCAAATAATCTCCAACCTCTACAGTGCAGGGACTCGTGCCTGCAAATATATATATTTTTTATTATTAATATTTTTATTACATTTTTCAAGCACAGTATAATTGACATGAAACATTAAAGTAAAATACAATACACAAAGTAAAAACATACTTAAGTATAGAATTATGAAATTTTTCCATACACAGTGCAATGTTTAAATAACTTAATTTCAATCCAATTTTCCTACCCTTCGCACATCCCCCCCCCCACACACACACACACTTAGGCCCCAGGCACAACATCTACCAAGTCTCCTTATGCCCTAGCTGGATATTTGGAGCTTCTCCTATAATCCTCAACCTGACAACTTGCTGAGCCTTTAAACTTGTGTTTATCCTTAATTTATGGAGTCTGTATTCCTATCATCTCTGTCAGCCCCTCTATCTACAGTATGTCCCTCTGAGATTTGTCTCTGTAGACTCCTGGTTGTGTACAAATGCCTTTTTAATCACCTCTATGCATTGTTGTGGTATAGTACTGATGGATCGGGGCCTGGGTAGGTGAGTGTCAGTGGAAGACTGTCCAGCTCTCGCCACAACAGGTCCCAGTGGAGGTTCCGACACTTTAGCAGCCACCATCTTGCTGATGTCATCATGGCTGGTTGATCTTGGGAGATCTCCAGGCAGGCACCGGTCCGGCAGTGCAGATGACGTCACGTCCAGCAGTGCTGGAAGTGCATCACCCCGCGGCACACCGAACAAGGCCCCGTCTGGCTCATCGTCCAGGTATGCCGCAGCATGACCCGGGATGAAAAAAGAAGTTGGAGCCTCACCCAGGGGAAGGAAGGGGAAATTTTCTAGCTCCACATGATTCACCACAGGCAGAACCTTCACTGCTCCAGCATCTTTCTCAGGCGTGGGACTCCTCCGGGGTTCAGGAAGCACCACGGCCTTCTGGATGGACGACTCTGGATTGGGACGTCGCCTCAGGATACCAGTAAGCGATTTATCTTTCTTCTGCAGGTCACGGACGGCTGGCCTCATTTTCTGAATAGGGTAAGGACACCTCTGGAGAGCAAAATCGGGGCGCCCCACGGTCCCTGGTGGCCATTGGTATGCTTGCCTGCTCCTGCGCCATCAGGGGAAGTGCACCCAACACCCCCAGGGCAGTGAACTCACCCTCTCGGTCATTGGGTACAGGTTGCACGGGCCCCAGTCCTAGCTCGGTGGGTACCACAGTTGGCACAGATTCTGGCACCGGACCACGTGGGCATCCGGGCGCAATGGCTAGGGCCCACGGGCCCACGATGTCATCTGTGGCAGGGACAGCTGTAGAGGCCGCACCTGTTGGTGTGGAGGCCTGATCAATGGGTTGGAAAGCGGTGTTGGCTGGCCCAGGGCTGGCAGTGCTGGCACCATGCAGTGGGGATGGCGTCGCCCCCAGGTAGCCAGCAGTTTGGCCATACAAAGCGCAGGTGGAGCTGGTCGTGGATGGGGACTACCAGGTAGTCCCCTGGTAGATAGTAATTGGTTAGCTCCAATTCAGACATTTTTTTTCTTTCTTTAGTGAGGCAGTGTAGGCAGAGGTTGTGCAGCTCTGATCACTTGCTCAGCTCCATGGAACTGAATTAGGCAGGGTGTAGTCGGCTCCTCCCAGAGTGGAAGCCGCATCCGATTGGCTCTTGGTTGGTGCCCCCTCCCCTAGGTGGAATATTGGACAGGGGCATGGCAGATCAAGGAGTGACTTGGCTCCGGCTGAGCCAATCACTGTGATGGGCAGGGCGTCGGCTTGGAGCCGAATAGCTTGCAACTAATTTTGCATAAAAGCTTGCATCTTTCTTTGCCAGCCCATGCGGTCCGGTTTTTCTGGCGGGAACGCCATTTTGAGAACACAGTCAATGCAGTGGACTACATTTTGAGCACACTAGCACAGTCCATATTACAAAAGGTACACAGGGTCCCCGGCAACAAATTAGGTACCGTTCCTTATGTTAAGCACGATTGTGAGGGTTTCCATGCACCCTGGAAGTTCCCACAGGATACGCCCCAGCACAGTACATTTTGTAGGCAGTTAGGAGGGTAAACGCTCCCTGAATCTCCATCAGGGTGTGCCCCAACCACTGCTCTGAGATAGATGTAGGGTACACACTTCCTGAACAATTTCCCACAGAGTACACCCCAAATGTCTCTTTTCCTCTTATGAAGGGTATCCACGCTCCCTGGAACAATTCCCACAGGGTACGCCCCAACATAGTCTCCGTGTTCGGTAAGGGTCTGGGTAACCCCCTCCCTGGTGTAGCCTCAGAGAGAGGTTTCCCTCTTTCTTAACTCGACGGGTGCCCAAGGTCCCTGGTGAAGCATCAGGAGCCCGGCCCCGGCCTCTCCTGGGCTGAACTGCTGCAGTGTCCTGAAAGCCTGTTCTGTTCTGCATCTCAGCAGCGCCTCCATTTGTAGTGCTGCTTGCCCCCCCCCTCCTCTCCCCTCTGGGAGATCTTGCCTAAGCTACAGGTGTCATGGTGCTTGTTACCTGTGAGGGTTCAGAAGAGATGAGCGTCTGCGATGGTAAGGGGAAACAGGATAGGCTTTTAGTGATCCTTCAGGCTCTTTCATGGTGTCAGTGCCTCCAGTCACAGCAGGCTCCATGTGTACTGGAGACAGTCCCCACCATGAGCCTTCTCTCATACCTCTACCCAATATACTGTAGCTTAGGCAGAGGTATATAAACAGGATCCTTTATTGAGGCAACCATTGCAGTTACTACAGCGAATGCATAGATTCTTTAGGATAGGTCCCAGACCTCTGGATGGTACCGGCCTTCTTGCAGTCTTGAGGCCTTGTGCTCTGCTCAGATCTTTGGCTGCAGTCAGCCCCAAGAAGGAGAGACTATAACTGCATGTCTCAACCCCAGGAGTGGGAGACCTCAACTGACTATAATTTAGAACACTTCCTCCCTAAGGCAAAGAGGGGGAGGGCACAGGGTCTGCAACTTAATTGGCTGTACACAGACTCCAGTTCACCTCCACCCCTGTCACTCAGAGAGGCAGCATGAGGAGGGAGTAAACCCCATAGGATAGCTTGACACTTACTGTAGCTACAGGGACTTACATGACAGGAGGCAGAAAGTATAGCCTGGTCCAGCCATGGCTACATGTACAATGTCTAAATAGATCAAACCTGTTAAGAAATGTGCCCCAAAAATATAAATGACACTTTTTTTTTTAACTTTATAACTATGAAACGTTCCTAAAACTTTAAAAACTTTTACAATAAACACAGTGACTTTAATGTTGCCTTAAATGCTCTCCATGTTGCCTAGCTTGTCTAGTTTGCTGATATGAGGCCAATGTTGAAGAGGGGAGTGGGGGTTGGCCAATTGGGCAGAAGAACTGCTGGCAGCAGATATTGTGGTTGGCCTTCTGGAGGCAGGGCATGTGAACTCAATTGCCTCCTGCATAACACAGACTAGCTAATTTGTCTGGCTGGTCAGGGCATTAATAAGAGTACACCCCAAGGCCATCAGCTTGAAGTGACACTTCCAAGAGACATGGAGACTCCAGTGCCGGTGCCGAACTGACATCCTTTATGTCTGGGTATGTGCACCAGCTGCTGTGCCCATTACTGAGGGCAGGGATGCCATAGAGGGTGACACATCTAATTCAGCCAGCTTCATGGCCTCTCCTACCTCCATAGAGGCTGATGGCCCTTTATACATGTAGCCCAGCTCCCCACTCCCCTCCAGTGTGCGTGGGGGGAGGCGGACCCGGCATAGGTGTAGGGAGCACTCCGGTAGAAGCTGTGGGTGGTGGTTGAAGCTCCAGAGCTCCACGGTGTACCCGATCAGCAGGGGCCGCCATCTTGGTTGCACGCGCATGCACTGTAGGGGCCTTGCCCATGCGCAATAGAGTAGAGAGTTGCGGCGGCCATTAGCCAGGCTCCGCACAGGACTGAGTCCCAGCAGCCCCAGGGGTTGCCAACCACATGGGTCTAAATAGCCAATGGGAGCAGAGCATCCATGACCGGCAGAGAGAGATACTTTTAGCACGCTGAGAAGCACAAGTCAGTCGGGAGCAGGACAGCAAGGGGTGAGGTGAAGTCCAGGGAAAAGTGCTCCGTTGGCCTGGGTCAGATATCCCCTTAGAACCCAGCTAGACCTGACCTGTGTGCTGTAGGGAATAGAATACACATATGTACTGGAATACATGTAGAATAAATGCATACTTTTTATTTTTCGGATTTATTATACAGTAAATATAAAAAAAATTATTGTATACGGTCTGAAAACAACAGCATACTGTTTCAGGTTTTCTATGAAGCTCTTAGTTACAGTATTCTATCCTAATCAATAACAACGGCCACTAAACTGTAGACTCTGGTACGTGTTTTTTTTTTTAATCAGATTCTGCAATGTGCAGGCATTGTTACACAAAGCGATATTATCCATCGAAATCCCTCCATTTGCCGTTTTCCGCATGAGATTACAAGGAAAAAAAAAAGTCAATATCAAAAGGGAAAGGGGGGAAGAGAGAAAGCTCCCGCATCAGCTTGAAAGTAATTAGGTATTATATAATATAGTAGGAAATATCATCTGGTGCAAAAAGGGATGAGGGGATAATGGGGCAAAACAAACAGAAAGATTCCCTCATGAATGCACTCAAAACAATAAAGTATGAATTCTGAGATATAAATAAAAATAATTTATTAAATATTAATAATAAAAAATTCCGTACAGAGGGGCGTGGTAAGAGGGTCCAGGACCACCCCCTAATGACATACCAAAAGAATCTTCCACGTAGAACTTATAAGCAAGAAGACCTAAGGGAACACTAGTATGTATATTACCTTATGGTGTATAGGCTGTAGTACATAAAGATTAATTCCAGAGGAATAAGTAACTGCGTAAAGTATGGCAGTACTATTTTCTAAAAAAAATGGTAGGGTACCGAAATGACCTCTACCAGTACTGGGTCCAGAGGAATATAATCAATAGCGAGAAGTGAATACCAAAATGGCCAACCAAAAATACAAAACTAGTGTAACGTAATAGTGTAAATGTATTACGACGTATGGTCACAAGACAAACACACACCGGTGAACAATAATCACCTACAAAAATGTTAGCAGCATAATCCATATATAAATGAAAAAAGCATAGTGAGAGGATGGGATCCTAGAAACGGCTAGCATAAAATATGCATATGTAAAGCCCAGAGGCACGGTTCAAAGACCGTATCCAGTTACAGCCTCCTAAACCACATCAACAGTATACACTTAAAAAGTATATAATTAGTGAATAATGTGTACTGAGTAATATGGTAGGAGCACCACAGAAAAATAACAGAAGATAATAAATATCGCTGTATAATCCTCAAAGTAAGGGCAAACACTTAATTAGTATGTATAGTAAAGTGTAAAAACACATGCTGGTGATTGGTGAATGCATTAGTATCGTGGCACCCACAGTATATATAGTGACCAGAGTCTGGACTATTAGAAATCACGCGCATGGTATAGGAACATATGCAGCAGTAATCATAGCTGCTGCCAGTAACCACTGTTACAATAAATCGAAGTACCCCTAATAGACCACATTAACTGACTTAACAAGTAACATGGTCTGTCTCGTTCACTGTATCTATTGCAAAAAGTTTTTTTTTTCCAGATAACAGATGAAGCAATTTTATGTTTAGAGCACTAGATGGTACTGTTGCCTTATTTACAAGTATCATTAGAGAGCCATAAATATCACCATTTTTTTTGTACGTGATTCACTTGCATTGGTCGTTGCCCGGCTCATACTAAGGAGGGTCACAAGTAAGTGAGGTAGTGACATAGATTGGTGTAAACTCTCATACTTCTTTCCCAGGGTGCTGGCATTCATGGGCGCCAGGGGCTTTGTGTGACAGACAGGTTTCTTTGACACAAGACAATGCTTTCATACTTCTTCCCTGTGTGCCAGGTAGCTTCCCATGGAGGAAAATACGGCTTGATCACCTTCGTTTGCCCACGGTTAAGGGAACTGCAATTCTATAGCTTCAGTGATCTGGAGTTTCTCCCGGGTACTTTCCAAGACTCTATATAGGGGTGTACTTCTATCCAGGTTCCTATCTACCTATCATCCTTACACTGACCTAGAAGTCTTCACTGTAGCAACCTGGTGTGCATATGCTAAGAGTTGGCGTTAGAGCAACTTTAGCTGGGACAATTCCCAGGAACCCTGGGGAATCCCTTGTATTGAACGGTCACGCATGCCCTTCTTGAAGGAAAGATAGCAGCTGTGGCATCTTCATAATATATTAGGGGCTATTCTAGCTGGGGGACACTTTTCCCTAACTGCAAAACAACAAAAGGTGAATGGCCATTTTTCATTCAAAGTTACACATTAAGGACATACTAGTAACACCGTACAGTTAAGACAGTGAGACTCCTCTCCTCTGGTGTATTCCAGGAGTCTGGGGTCTGGGAGCTTCTTCAACTCCTTTTATACCCTTCAGTGATGTCATCATCCTGCACCTGTAACTGGGCAAGATACTGACATCCTTAACCAAAAGGATCTACCTTTAGCCGGTGCCAGTTCCAGCAAGTTCTGGAACTAAGGAGGGGCTGGGCACCTGACAGAGACGACTCTGGCAACATACACTGGTTACCTGAAATATGTTACATGGAATAAGCTACATGGAATTAGTTACATTTAGCTGGGGCCTTTCCTATACATTAACCTGCTAATGCCATATGAACTCCTTCAATGAACAATAGTAATACCACTATGGGGGTTACATAAGTGTAGCCCTCTTTCCCCCTAGGGTGCGGAGTCTACGGGTGCTGGTTTTACCTGTTGGCTCGCATAGACCCCAAACCTCTGCCGCAGGGAGCCCGGGGTGATACAATAATACAACTTGGTAAAGCGCCTCCACCTGGGAGGGATCCCAACGTAGTGGGAGTAGCCCCTCACAGGAACCACAACATTGATATACACACACAGTAAATGATAAGAATAACCTTTTACTGATGAACATATAATAAACAGTGATAACCGGATAATAACTCTACTGATTACAGCTACCCCTTTGCCTCGCAGGCGCTGAACCCACCACCGTGTAACCCACACCGTGTCCACCATACCTGAGGGGCCCTCGAGCACCCAACCACCTTGGGGTCCACAAGGATAACAGCCCCCACCCCTATATGTGGTCAGCGCTGCCACTATGGTGTATGTACTTGGTTGGTGCACTTAGGATATAGGTACCTGTCGGAAGCTCCAGCACCCCGGCCACGCCGATTAAGGAAACGCTGGGATCCGCCGATCCAGCGATGTCCTCCGTGATGATGTCCGCCCCTGTGTGGGGTGATATCCCGCTGAATGATCCCACACGCAGATAGTCTCTTTCTCTCCTGTTCAAGTGATCTGGTCCCAGACCATCGCTCTCCAGTGCTGTGCAATGTCGCAACTGTATCATTGGCATACACAGCTAATGGGGCAGTGTCCCTACCTAAGGGCCTGTCCCTCTCGCTGCTTCACTCTCACCAGGGGAGTCGGGGCCTAGCTTGGGCCTAGGGGGATTTCTGGCCTAGTGCAGAGGGTCACAGACCCCTGCACACCTATACCCTCCCTTGTCTGTGTCCCAGCTCCGACTGACTTCTCTTCCTGAGCGTGCCAAATGTATCTCTCTCTCCTTGCAGGAGATCTGGCCACTTCATTGGCTCCCTGGCGGCAGGTGCTTAGCAGCCCCAATGGCTGCTTGATGTTGTAGTCCCTTGCTATTGCCGCAGCGTGCGCAATCTCTACTGCGCATGCGCAACCCTGTAATGGCCGCCGCAACTGTTCTGACCCTCAACTGCTCCAGTGCTACTTGTAATAGCCGCCGCTCACTCTGCTGTACATGCGCGAGCTCAGGAAGGCCCTGCTCTATGGCGCACAAGCATACCGCAGCTGCGCGCGCACCACTAAGATGGCGGCGCCCACCGGAGAGACCTGCCGGAGCTCCCAGCGATCCCATCGCCAGTGCCACCTCCCCGCAACCTCCCATCAGACAGCGGAGGTAAGGGGAGTTCAGAAATAACTCTGGGATCCTGGCTACATAAGTAATTGCTTATAAGGTTTAATTGTCTTATGCAAAACTAATTCTAGTAGCTACAAAGTTGACATTGCCAAACCACACTGTTTGGCACATTCAGAAGTAGTGAAATGAAATGTGAGAAAAAAGAAACCTATGCTCTAATGCAAATCGCTTCATCTAAACCGTGTCTACAAAAAAGTGCCAAACCGCACGATTTGTACAGTACTTACTTTAGAAGCGCAATGACCAGATGTGGTGCTAACTCCATCCCCAGTCTGACGTATGGGTTTTGCTCTCTCAGCCAAACCCATATTTCAGGCTGTAAACACGCAATACCAAATCTCGCCATATCTTTAGGTGTGTTAAAAAAAAATACAAGTTTTTAGAAGCAGTTGTGGGCAAAACATGCGAGTTGGAAGCTTGTTTGACAAACCGATCGCATTGTCAGAGCAAGAGTGAAACTGCTTCTAAAAAAGCCGCTTAGATGCGGTTTGGACATGTGATAAGGGTTTAAACAATAACAAATCATAACAATCTGCTTCGAAAGTACCCTTTAGAAGCAGTTTGTCACATTTCAGAGCTACCAGAATAGGCCCCTTGAACTGTAAAGTACAAATGTAGTACTTACAATAGTCAGTGCAGCCTTTGGTTGCTGTGTTTCTCAAGGTGTCACCAAAAGTCACCTCAGTAGTTAAGATTGTACTGCTTCTTATGGATACCACCATATTCAATAAAGGTCTTACAGCAATAATCTGACCTGGCAGACCCTTTTCTGCATATTTACTAGGCGGTTCTAAGACACTTTATGGCGTCATTAGATACCTCAAATCCCATTCAAGTTAGTTGGCCAAAAGGTGTGTTACGTCACCATGAAGTGTCTTGCGGTATAGCACTAATTGGTAAATAAGGCCCCTGATACCTAAAGCGGAGTATGGCTTTATACATAATCATATGTTCATTAAGGAAGAATGTATACTGTATGCAAGCCATATTTGCTATGGCTTGAAAACTTGCAAAAATAAGAAAATTGCCCGTGGCTTTATATTTTATATATTTTTTAAAGGGAAATAAAAATGCAGTTTGTGGCCAATTTCAGCAGTGTCCCCCCCTGCATATTTACTATGGCTAACAGTCATAATACATTTTCCAGATCGAAGGCTCGCACCAGGCAGTTTGGGCTGGGAACGGTCCTTTCAAGCTGCAAATGCCACCTACATTCAAAGTAAACAAACACCACACTCGGCCGGTTTAACGGCCGCAATGTGTGTTCATGTTGGAATTGTTTCAGATTTTAAAATACTGTAATGAGAAAATTCACCGTTTTAATAAAATACTGATTATTGTACATTTTTTAATATTTTTTTTAATTTTTATTAGCTCGGGGGTTATAAAATATTAAAAAGATAAATAACTCAAATGAAAAACAGCTAGGAATAAAATAACATGGGTACCATCCTTCAGCAGCTTTCACTGCCAGGATGGGACGACCAGCAATACAGCAATTAAAGTAAATGTTTTAACATTTAGAAAGTGTGTGCTGCTGGACCTTTGTGGTACAGTATATCAACTGTTTTGCTAACTGTGGGCCAGCGCTTAGCCAGTTGGAGGCAGTTTCCTATCGCCTATGAGAATGAACATACTGTAATGTAAAATATACTTCAGTGACACTGACTTATTGGCTAACAGCAAACCTACCAAAGTTCTGTGCTGTGAGCTATCAACTGCATCTCTGAAGGGTGATTTATCTGAGAGGAAAGTGTGTTTTGTGCTTTGAACATGCAGCATAATGTGTTCTTTTTATTTGTCACTGGCAACCACTTTGAGCCCCATTAGGGAAAACAAACGTATATAAATAAAGTTATCATTGTTATTATGTCCAGATTCTGGGATAAAATCCTTTCCCCCATCCATAAAATACATAATTATTTAACCAATAATAGAAAGACTGCATGAAGGAAAATATATATTTTCTTAACTCTGAAAAAGAAATGAATATACCTAGATTTAACAATAAAAAAAAATCCTTGGAACCATTTTCAAACAGCTGTATGGCAATTATTGACTACTGTATAAATCTCTGTTTAACGCCGTCAGCACATAGCTATTCATCACACGCCCCTGCCATGATGTAAGTGGCTAGCGCAGTCGGTGTTGAAACTTATTTCCTTTATTAATGATGTTACTGTACATGAACAGTAAATATTTTTCACATTGTAAGTCCATGTCTATATTTTAACATGCAACAGCAGGCTTCATTTGTTAATGATCGGACACATGTTCCTTGTCAAACTATGGTGACATGGAAAATACATAAATCTGGACTGGACTGTACACTGTTTACAACATCGGCCAGAGGTCATTTTCTACATGGGAAAGGGGATTGTGGCTGATGGCTCCAGGTGCCAAATCTCATGCAGAAGAAAAATAGTTTTACTTAGATCAGTACAGAACATCAGAATTACTATGTCTTTGTAGTATTGTTAAAAACGTTGATGCTGTGTTGTTGAGTCTCTCTCCATTGTTTTAGTAGTGATCAATGACCGAGGAATCATCTACATGGAACTGGGATGACATTTTGCAGGGGAAAATGTGGAGGATAAATGGGCAGTTTTAAAAAAAATTGTTAGTAAAGCACACTTATCGGTGTATACACTTGGGTAATAAATATAAAAGAAACAAGTCTAAACCAATGTGGCTAAAAAAGCAGGTCGGGGAGGAAATGGAAAGGAGGAGGCAGGCTTTTAGATTCTTAGGGGCCTATTCACTATACTTTGATAGATTCATTGCGACATCGATCGGGTTGGCATGTTCCTAAGAACCGGTATGAAATTTGTGTAAAAACGATATTCACTAAGAAAAAACGAATTTTTTTAGCGTTTGGTAAAAAAAAATGCCATACCGCACTAGATTGGATTTGCTTAACGAGCGAAATGAACTTAACTTTTGATTTCACTCCAGCAGCCTGCGAGAGCTGCATAGAGAGAAGCTGCATCTCCCCGCACAGCTCTTACAGGCGATCGTGCCGTTTTCATTTTAATAACATAGTATTGAAGCAGGGGATCTCTGGAGCTGAACTGCATTCATTTCAGGTCCGGGGAGCCTCTGCTTCCTGAGGTACAGGGCTCCGTAGGGGGTGTTCCGTGTCACAGCCCACGTGATCAGGACATTTAAATATTTAAATATGCGGACCAGCTCCAGAGACCCCCTGCTTTTATCCCATGTTATTAAAATTAAAACAGACCTTTCTTACCTTAGTGACTAACCGCTAAGGTAATGAAATAGTTAAATAGCTTTAGCCGGTTTGTTGGTGATAGAGGGGGGGGGGGAAGGTTGTAGTTGCCCCTGGGTAGGTGTTTAAGCCTCCTGGTAGGTATTAACCCCTCCCTTACCTTAGCAGTCACTTATCGGCTTGATAAAATTACTGTAAATAAGGCACCTGGCCCCGATGGCATACGTCCAAGATTTCTTAAGGAGTCAAGTACAGTAATAGCCAAACCATTACATTTAATATTCAAGGACTCCATTTCACCAGGCTCAGTACCAGAAGATTGGCGTAAAGCAGACGTGGGGCTTATATTTAAAAATAGAGCCTTGGGAAATTAATTCACACGTTAATTTACAACCTGGGAATTAAAGACCTGTACGCCTAACATCAATAGTGTGGAAGCTACTTGAAAGTTTAGTGTAACCCATATTCCCCCCCCCCCCCCCTAGACTCATCTGACATATTTAGGGTGTGTGAGGGCGGATTACATGTACTTAGTGGTGCGTACCTGTGTGGAACAGGAGGGCCTGAGCCTCCCGCGATGGTGTGGGGGATCACAGGACCTGGCTTCTGGGGTAGTAGCCTCCATGCTTTAGTGGTGCAGCGCCTCCATCCTCTATACTCCCAGGGATGTGGGATAGGACCTGTATAGAAGAGTGAACCCTGGTCCCAGGGTGGATGCTCCAGAATCACACAACAGTCTTTGATATAAAAGTATTGTCTCTCTTTATTTGTCGGATCAGCGCCTCCAGCAGAAGTGGCGACAAACAGCCACAACAACAACAGCAATGTCCCGCTTATCACTCGACCCTCCGCCCTGTACAGGTCTTTCCTCCTCTCCTTCCCTCCAAGTTTTTCCTCCGACAGGATGGTCTGGGCTGGGGCGTAAATACCCCACTGCCCACCTCAGAGGTTATCCTCTGGGAGGGGCATTGGTCCACCAGATCTATGGTGCTATCAGCTGTACTCAAGGTGGCTGAGTCTCTCCTCTCCTTTGCATGCTCCAAGCTCAGACTCAGCACTCTCTCCAGACTCTGCTTCAGCACACCTCACACCAACCAACTCTCTTTTTCTAGACTACGAGGAGAAGACTAATAAATAGAGACAGCCCCGCCTATCATGATGTCAGTAGACCCCTCCCCTGTGTCTCTGCCTGCACACATAGTCAAGGGGCCTACCGCCACCAATCAAGTCAGGGCTTGAAGCGGGGAAAACCCATGATCACTAATGGTGCCTGCCCTTAACAGGACTTACCACAGTAGGAAGGAGATAGGTATAGCTGGTGCTGTTTACAGGGGGCTACACTAGTAAGGGATAATATTCAGGAATACATAATGGTAACATTTTTAGTAACAGTCAGCATGATTTTATGAAGAGGTCATGCCAAACTAACCTGATTAGTTTCTTATTAGTTTCTTGTGTAACATACAGAACACCTACAAGCTCAAATTGAACCCCCAAAATACCCACAACATATATATAAAAAATTGTGTTTTATGTTATGTTTCTGGTTTTAAATCTATATTGCCATGCTCAGTAGCACTCCTCTGTGAAACTTATATGCTTATATATATGTTGTGGGTATTTTGGGGGTTCAATTTGAGCTTGTAGGTTGTGTTTTATGTTATGTTTCTGGTTTTAGTTTCTTGTGTAGGCTGAATTCATGGTAAGCTGTGGATGATAGGCTCCACCCTGTGATGACACATAGATCCATGTAGCAGGTTGTATACGAGTTAGAGGGAAGGTTCTAGAAAAAGCAGGTTCCAGCATGAGAGCAGGAACAGAGCCTTTGGAGTAAAGGTAGGGGATATGTTTCCACAGTTATATATCTCCCCCTCTCCCTCTATTTCTCTTCCCCTTCTCACACTACCCCTTTCTCCCCACCTCTCTCTCTCCCTTCCTCCCCCATGTATTTCTCTCCCCCATGATGTCGCCCTCCTTCCCCCATCTTTGTCACTCACTCTTCCTCCTCTCACACCCCTCTCTTTCACCCCTCCCCTCTTTCCCTAATCTCTAACTGTCCTCTCTTTTAACCTCTGTCACTCTCCTCTCTCTCCTCTTCCCCCCCTCACACCTCTCTCACTCTGACTCCCCTCTCTCTCTAACCCCCTTTCTCTAACCCCCCTCTCTCTGTTACTCTTCCCCATCTCTCTCTCACTCTTACCGCCTCTCTTTCCCCCCCTCATCCCCCTTTGTCTCCACTCTCCAAAAGACACTGCACAAACAGATACAGTAGGTAATGCGGGCCCTGCTGTTCTTGAGAGCTTACAATCTAAGAATTCTACCTTGGAGGGATGGCAGGGGAAAGACCTTGGTACTGCGGTGGTGGCGAGTTGGGGCCTCACGGGCGGAATGCAGAAGTTGAGCCCGCCATGCGGGAGGGCCAATGTTCTGGAGCCAGCTGGGGGGGGGAAGGAATTGGCATGAAAGCTCCCTGCAGCTGAGGAGAGCTGGGACCCGCGGCAGACAGGCATGGAAGTTGGACCCAACCTTTGGCTGGGCTTCAGCATTCGCTAGACAGACGGGCCACCAAGAATCCCTGGGCCCAGGACACTTGTCCCAGTTCCCCCCCCAACCTGTTGGTGGCCCTGAACATGACAAATCTACACTTTGAACATGCATACTTGTTAATACTATTGAAACCTGCCTTCATGACTAAGATAAGCATTGTGAATTTCAAATGTTGTTGCTTTAACATTTACAGGAGAATGAACTGTAGATATGTAGACAAGAAATACACATTTAATACAATCACAAAGTACACACAATTTGATTTAGCAGGTAGCCTTTAAGATTCTGCCATGAAAATACAGTGGGATGTCTGTGGTATGCTCATACTGTAGGTGTGGAGGTGGAGGATATTGTAGATATCCTGTAATGATTGATAGGGGGTTCAAAGAGTTCTATTCCCTGTTTATTCCCTCTGTTAGGACATTACATGCAGCTTTATGCATTTTATGTGTTGCAGGCTCATTTGATTGAATCAACTAGCTTTCCCTCACAATGCCAGATTTCTAGGCTTTACATATTTTCATCGCATCTCACATTGAAATCTTGATGTTCAGCGTGACCACGTGAAATGTCCCCTGGGCAAGATGAGACCTGTCTCTCCCCCCCTCTTTGTAGGAAGGTGCTATAACTGGTATTCACAAAGCTTTCATACAGGGTATCGCAGCGTGAAAATCTAGTACGAACTGCCATTGACTTGAATGGCAGTTAATACTGGATCACTCTGGGATATACTGTATTAGAGGAATATCGTCTATCTCTAGAATCACAAATCCCCCGAGTCCTTCTGGGGCTGCTGATGGTATGCCATGCCGGCCAAGTCACTGTGGAAGTTCCTTTCTTGAAAGGTTTTCAGCTTGCTAAATGATCTTTTTATTTCATGTGCCACAGATACCACCTCACCCACTGCAAAACGCTGTAAGGAACTTGTTAAGTACACAAAAGAGTCAATACATATTTTCTTTCATTTTTAACCAACCTTTATGTTGCAAATACATATGAAATATAGGATTTCTTTTCTATACCGCTACATTTTTATACTTCTAGAAATTTAAATGTCCATATTTCATCTCAACTATTCAGGGTGAAGCCATGGTTGATTGCTTATGTCATTGATGACTATTAATGACGTTTCCTGTGTCAAGTGAATTAACCTTTTTAAATCTTACTCCTGTCTTATAAATGCTCAATATTTTGCTTTCAAGATCACCAAGTATAACTTTTCCAAAATTAGTTAAATCCCATTTGTTAACAAGAAAAGTTGAAAACAGGCATCTGCAACCTGCTAAAAAAAAAAAAAAAAAACATGTTTTGTTAATTACCAACCATTTATAGAAATATTTCTCGTTGAAATGCTAAATCTTAGCTTAAAATCTCATAGTTTTCTGGTTAACCTGACATGAAATGTCATGTTATTTCCTTTTGCACTCTTGGGTGCTACTTATTCTGCGTGATTTCATTGCTTGGCTGTCCTACAAATTAGACAGGCTCAGTAAAGGTATAAAGCAGCAGGTTGCTCTTGGAAGTGCAACAAATGTGCTGATGTTCAGATAGTCTTTGCTGCGGCAAAGTGCCAATCACCACACCCTATTGTCCTAAAAAATATTTCCTCAACTTATAAAGCTGCAGTTATACTTAGGGGTCAATTCACTAAGTGACCCAGCTGCAAAAGCGGTCCCGAATCAGCACAGAAAAACGCATGTTTACCAAAGGCAAGCAATACCAATGAAAGCCATTATAGTTAGTACTGGTTTTGCCCAGGTTTTGCATCTGCAAGACTTTAGCAACTAAAACTACTATGTAATATACCAAAGTGAACTAAAGTCAGTGACATGTTTCATGGGTTAGATCTCTTTTCTCAACCTCGGTGATAATGTTATGACTCCCTCTCTTTTTCGAAAATATGTTTCCTTTTCACGTAGCAAAACTTTAACATGCAATATGACCTAATCAAAACCTTTCTGTTTAGGCATAAACCAGGCAATTGAGCTTTTCCATACTGCTTTTCTGGTTGACCTCCCATATATACGTTGAATAAAAAAATTATTCCTTAGATAGCTTATGTCACTAAACAAGCTATGCCGCTTTTTGTGGTTTGCTGTCTATACATCTGCTCTGAGTGACAGGAATCCAGCTGCACAGTATAACTTCTTTACACATTTAACAGAAACATTGACATAATACTGCAAGAAATAAGGAAATGTTCATGTCTAATCAGTAGTTGTTTTTAGAATGATGCCTTTGCTCATTTTTTGGCAAAATATTGTAAAACACAATTTTCTCTTAGTAGAAATATTTATATATTTAACAAAAAACTTTCAGAGCAGAATGAATCGAAGGTGCTCCGTTTCCCGTGTATCACTGAAAGTTGAATATTAATCATTGTGAATGAACATATGCCTTGATGATTATGATTATTCCCATCATCTGATTTTTTTCCTAATGGATTAATGCATAAAAAAAAGAAGGATATGGATTGGATAACTAGGATAATCTGCCCCCTACAACCTTAGTGATTGCAAAATGTATGATGGCAAAACTTGGCAACAGCTTTCCAAGGGTGGTCTCCAGGTGTAAATAATGCTTCTATGCTTGTAAAATGATTTACAAAATGGATAATAGAAGGTAAATAAAGCACAAACAGTGGGGGTAAGCGTGACAGGTAAATGACAACATGAGGGCAAGCGAGGCTGTACCCACAACAGTTTATAAGGTAAAGGGCAGATATACAAAGCTACTTCAGTGACTTAATGAGACGTATACAGTACTTCAGTTATTGTCTCGTTAATTGCCAACAGGCATCTTCGAAGCTCAGTAACAAGTGCTGTTCCTAGCCGTAATGAGCCCTTGCGTTACTATAGCGGATGTTAGTGCTAATGATATGAAAAAGAGTTGTTCCCGCTATCAACACCTATACACAAATCTCTGTTACCGCAGGGATTTAATGTTACCTTAATTAAGTCATGACTAAACTTTCCGTTACTCACATCGAAACCATTCTGATAGCATGACATTATCGTGTAATAATAGCATCAAAAAGACACCTCTCTATTTGACAATAAATACAGACAGTTTCCCCACCCCAATATCACATCACTTTAGCAGGTTTTTTGATAGGCAATCACAAAAGGGGGCAAAGTTTATGCACATGTTTATTTCATTTAGCTGAATGGGACTTTAGATGTGCTAAAGCTTAGCACCTTTTTGTGACGCTGGTCATATATGTGAAAATTGGATTATGTGTGTTTAAATGTTGAAAAACTTTCCTAAAGGGTGTTAAGGTTTAACATGGCTTTAGTGCAAATGTTATGAATGTGACCAGAGGCATGGTAATAGGTTATAGTTATTTGTGCTAGTGGTCCTACTTTGTAAAATGTGAAGATAAGTTTTTTAGGGGAACATGTCTAATTGTTAACAATTCATACATCGACAGTTCTAAAACACTGGAGTGAATACCAATCAGTACTACAGTTTATGGCCAATTCTACATACAGTGATGTCAACTAAAATAATAATCATGTCATAAGGTCAAGTGACCATAGAATCGTTGTTTAAAATGTCAATTGGTATACAGTACATATTTTTTAAAGCACGTTATTGCAAAAGACTGATTCTTATACTTATCTGTGTTAATGTCACACTAAATGTTTAGTTTATTATGTCCATATCATTTAAGTAATGGAATTATGTGTTTTAAATGTATAATCCCCTGTGTGAGGCAAGCAACACACTCACACTGCCTCCTGTCAGGTTCCTCAACAGTGTGCTATGGACATGTGACATGATGGACATAGAATCAGCCAATAACAAAGGCTGTAGAAGAGGTGGGACTTAGGAGAGAGGAACTTTTAAGAGTGGTTGGCAGGGAACGTATAGGAGAGATCTGCATGAGCCTGGACGACTCCAGGCCTGCTCGAGTGTGACCCGGGGCCAGTCTATGCCCCTCCAATACAGAGTGGGTGTTGAGTTGAGGGAGAACAGCACATCGTGCAGGTAGGCCTAGGATATCACCACTGGGAAGCAGCACAGAGGAGTAAGAAACATCGGAGGGGGCCTTCAACGGTTATAGCTAAAAGTGGTACAGAAGTATTTTACAAAGTAGTGGCCTGCTACACTTTGTTGCATTAAAGAGCTCCAACGGTTTCCGGCATCATCACATAGGCCTAGATACCCAGGAAAGGGTGGCCGCATCCATAACGACACTGACGTACACCCGCATAACGTTTATGGTTAATGTTATGTTGATGTGCTGTAATATGAATGTAGTGATCCTTTGTTAAGGGTCACAAGGTTCCCAAGTATTTATATTTGCTATATAAAATTGGCTATATTACAAATGCCATTGAGGTTGTTTCCCATTGTCTGACCACGTGTGGCATGTCATTCAGAAGTAAAGTACTCATGCCCCCACCTCAGCAACAGGTATCAATCTGGGGGCTAGGAATAAGAGGGGTTACACATGTGTGGGGGATCATTTGGATATAGGTGTTTTTCTGTTAGTCATAACGATTTAAAGATCACTTACCAGCTTCCTCCTGTTGCAGATAAGAGGTCTGAGGTTGAAATGACCTCCGTTAGCCGGTGTCCATACGGCTCAAGGTGGAGCTCTTTAGGTGGACCACCTCCTCTCCTTTTGGCAGCCATGGCATGGTCAGACAGCCTGTTCTTCATCTGCATTTTGCTGTTAGACTATTTTCTTTAGCATGTAAGTGGTTCTGACAGCATGGCCTAGACTTTTGATGGACTCCAGGATGTTATTCCATATCCCCTTTTTTTCAGAGGTGGATGTGTAATAACACATCTCACCAAATAACTTGGCATAATTATCCTCCAAGCCATTTGAACATAAATCTAGTTTCTCAGAAGTCAACCTCATCATCCTAATCCTGCCTGCTAGAAGGACCACTATCAGATCGCTGGGACATCTTGCTTACCAAACCTAAGCATGGGATGTGCGTAACAGTCGTTATTGAACTTCTATTAATAACTTGTTTGTGACGTAGCACAAATGAGCATTAAACAATGCTAAGGCGCATGCACGCTATAATATTCATAGCGCATGGGTTGAATTAGATGTTGAAGAGCACGTGCTTCTGTATTGAGGATGTGAGAAATTACATTGCGGATGTTTAGAACTGTGGTTTAATGTGTATTACATTAATAAATGTTAATGTGTAACTTGGCATTAATATGTTTAACGCTGTATCAATGCTTGTCTCAAGCAGGAAGCGGCCCGCAGGGCTGAGGTAGGAAGGTGAAAGAACCGACCTGAACTGAGGGACAGAGTAGTGAGTCATAAGCCGAAGGTCTGGGCTGGCAGCAGTGTTGCGTAGTTGGTGTGGATGCAGAGGTCGAAGCAGGCCGAAGACAAGGACAGTCGAGGTACGTGAGCCGGGTCTGGTAATGAGGAAGACAATAGGTAAGCGCGTTGCATGTACTCGGCATGAACTGGATCTTTGCTCGGCAACTTCCTGCTTACAGGGCTGTCCTTTTAAAAAGAGAAGTTGCCAGGAGCAAAAATGAATGATTCTGCCACAGAGGACGAGCAAGAGCAAAATCCCAGACCGGACTCTGAAAACTTGGCACGGATTTTGCCAAACCTCATAAACACACAGACATGAACTATCATCTTAATTTACTGTTAAGCCTATGCTAATGAGGACTGTAACAGATATTGTTTTTGCATGAATGTAGCTGTGTGGATCTCCGTTAAAGTCAAGGAAGCTAAGATCCGTTATCTATTTAAGTAACATGAAGTTCGTTGCTCTGATTTAATGGAGCTTTGTGGATCTACCACTTGGTTGTTCCGATTTTCTGGGATAAGAGTTATAAAGAGTATTGTTCTTAAGAATAGGAGGAACAATAGCATGCTTACAGAGAGATGGGAACAAGAGAGAAAATCAACGCACTGAAAAGGTGGGTCCCAAGCAAATGAATAGTAAACATCTTCTTTATTTAATCCATCTTTTAGATGGATTAAATAAAGAAGATGTTTACTATTCATTTGCTTGGGACCCACTTTTGCAGTGCGCTGGTTTTCTCTCTTGTTCCTATTTGCTTCCAGAGACCAGCATCTCTCTACCAGGCTGCACGCCTCATAGGACATGGAAAAAGGGATTTTGTGAGTATTATTCATTATTGAATACTTATTGTGAGTCCAGAAACCATCCCAATGAGGGCTTGATCTAGGTTATTTTAGCCATTTTTCTTGCTCTTCAGGGATTATTGGTTCTCTTGGGGACTTTACTTCTATTTCTCTCACATACCCTTATGTCCCATATTGTTCATTTGTTTATTACAATCATACAAGGGATCAAACGTTGAGCGCCTTTATCACTTCAATTTGTTAAATAGAGATGGGTAGAAGCGAGAGGTTTCAGGAAGTGGAAGAGAATGGCATCTAGGCTGCATGGGTTGGAGGTTGAGGAAAAGAGAAGCAGAGGTACTTCTTCCTCTATACCCAGAGAAAGGTAATCACAGGCAGATGGAAGAGGGCAAGGAGAAGTGGGAAAAGGACAGGATGTTTCTCGGCAGATAGCTTCCACCTTACCATTAAATAATCGGCAAAATCTTGGGATGCAAAGAAAGAAGTGGAACATGATGTAGCGGAATGTCAAAGAAGAGTGTCAAAGACAGAGAAGAGATGGTGTGGGTTGGATTTGTGCCTGTTTATAAGACGAGTGAAGTCAAATATGTATGAAAATAGTACAGCTTTGTTCATGTGCACTTGTGTTGGAGACATTTAAATACTTAAGACTAATGCATACTTTATGTTAAGTTGACATAGCTTATATCACCTTTTTTTTTTAATTAAGTCATTTATGAATATGCATCAAACATACTGTACTCCAACACTCTTCTTGTTCCAATCAATAGAAATGAAAGGTAATCAAAATATATCAAATTATTACATGCATAAAATATTCCGTCTTACAGAAAACCTCTTTCTGTACCAGAAGTTTTCAGAATTTTGCATTTGAGTCAACCCACCTTCTGACAGATATACAAATTCTCCCTTTTCTTTCTATGCCGAGTGACTCTAGAAATATATGTACAGTGGGATACATATATATTATTTTTAACTGTGCATTAACTGTCTCATCATAAAAAATGTTTTTGTTGCTAGATCATCACATGTGAACTTAATTATTTTTGAGGAGAATTAAAAATATGGATGTGCTGAACAGGTAAAAAATTATTTGCTTTCCTAGGTGTTTAAAAATGGATGGAGAGCACTTCTAAAAAACACACTGTAGGTGCACTGAACTCCATTAAATCTGGGCTACTAACGTGACGTTACTGTACCTAAATAGGTAATGCCGTTAGTTGTCCTCTGTTTAACGGGTATTCACACAGCTAACGGTATGCAAAGACAACGGCCGTTCATCAAACTAGCATCGTTACATTAGCTGTAAAAAATGTTTTAATTCTTTATCGGAAATTATACTATCTTGTACATAATATAAATTTCCATCAAACATTATACAGCATGTTTCTTGTTTAAATATTTCCACTTTGTTTCTGTAGATTACACATTGTGTAAATTCCCATTTTGTTTATTAATACAATAACAATTTAAACTGTATAATGATTTTACTGTATATTCTCAACCAGTTTAATGTCACATCTTTAACTTTTCACCTCCTGGTGAGTCACGCAGGTTTATATTCCGTCTACTCTTGAAACATCTGTCAACTTAACTATGGCAGTCAACATGATCGGCTCTTTAATGCTATAAGGTGTACACTCTTCTCCTCCGTTTGTTTGTTTAAATTTACAACAGTCTGGTAACTTAAACATTAATTACATATTTGCAATGTGTTGTGGCAGCTGTCGATAGCCCTATTCGGTCACTTCTCGCCCCCCAGGGCTCTGAATTTTAGGACGGTGTGATGTTTAAAATCTTATTGGGGGTTTCTGGGCGTGCGTGTTGCGCCATGTTGCATGCTGAACATTTTCTTGGATTTGTAACTTGGTCTCATCTGATTGTGTGGCAATGAAGCTTTCCCAAGTTTGGAAAAATGCCTCCATTTCATTTTCTTTGTCTGTCGTGTCTTCTACCCAGTCAAGTGCAAATAGACTAAACATGTTTTCTTTCCATAGTTTTATAGATGGGGAGGTAATGTGTATCCACTGCTGCAGGATAATTTTTCTTGCGGCCATGGCTATAATTTGTTTGAGTTTGTTGGTTCCAGTTTGGTCCCAGTTTCCCTTCCTGTAACTAGATTTATGATGTTAAAAATAACATAATCAGAGTCTACATGAATTGTTATGTTAGAGATTCATTGCAATAGTTCCCTATTCGTAACCAGAAATCTTGGACCACTGGGCAGCTCCGTAGGCAGTGTAGAAGATCCGCCCAGGGGGCTGCACACTTTGTACACTTACTGTCTAGAGATAGTTGTGCTTTGAGCCTAAATTTGGGTGTAGTGTTTGTCCTATGCAGAATATTATAGTGCATTTCTTGATATATTTTGGATGGGATCATTTTTAATGATTTCCCAAATGGTCTCATAATAGTTTCATAATTAGATTCCCTATTCCCATGTATTATCATCAAAACGCATTGTTCTCTTCAGACACTGGTATATGTTTGATATTGAAATTTTGGAAAAAGATCATATAGTTAATTATCTTTATCCATTGTTGTAAAATCTGCAGTGCCTAGCCAGTAGGTATGCGAAACATTGTGTATTAGGTAATGCATATTTATCTTTCAGTTCCTGGAATGAGTAAACTGAATGATCAAATGATCTACCTCAGGGATGCACATGATTTTCTGGGGGGGGGGGGGAGAGGGAGGTTGTCACGGCAGTAACAGAGGTCCTGCGCTCTTCGCCATGGCATTTAAATTAAATGTCGGGGACCACATGAGGCCTCTGTAACTAACTTACCTTGGTTTCCAGCGATGCGTCGTCATGGTAAACCGGTGTCAAATGACGCGTTGCCATGGCAACGTGATGTCACATGACCCTGTTGTGTCACTTGATGCCGAAGTGGGGGGGAGGGGGGCAAGCAGGGGAGGAGAGCCAGCAGGAGCTTCCATCTGGGCATTTTGCCTTGCAAGTGCCTCTGATGTGTGATGCACGGGGACCCGACGGAGAGAACCTGCAGAACTCAGTCCCAACTCACCTCTGTCTGAGACCTTCATTCCTCCAATCTCTCTCACCGCAGGGGCAGATATCTTCTCACAGTTTTTTATTTACCTATACCCCTGTCCTGATGGTTACAGAAGGTCCTGGGCCAAGGATCAAGGTCGTAATAAGGCCTTTGCATCTCGGGTCGACCACACGGCCATGCAACTAGGCCTCAAACATCAGTGTTTGCCGATTTTGGTCTGAATGGCCTCCACTCTAAGATTCTGTATAGTTTATGTTTGTAGGTATTATATACCACGATGGCTATGTATTGCTGAACTTTTGCTTGGAAGCTCAAAGGTATGCTGCGACAGTAGTGTACCCAGCATCTGGTTTAGCTCAATGCTTGAGCTGCTGTCCTTAATGGCACAGTGTGGGTTCTGATCCTGTTGAGCCTGGCCCTAGTACCCCCTTCATCACAAGGTGCTTTAGGCTTGTCAGTATAGGTCTTATGGAAATCTTTTTGGAGGTGTTGGGTGTGAGTAATTAAAATATTGTTTGCATATCGAAGGTGTGCTCCTTTTTGCGCACAGGTACCTCTCCAATTCTTTGACAAAGTGCCCCATAGGGTGCGAAACGCGTTAGAGGGATTGCGTGCTCTGTTTTTTTAACTTTATGGCTACGGTCTAAAACATTTTTTCCTGACTAAGTCTGGCTTTTCTATCATTGCTGTGCTCCGCTTTTTTCTACTTGTTCCTGTGTCTAGCTACATGCTGTAAGCACGCCTGTGGAGTTCTATGGAGTTCCTGTTGGATTTAACTACATTATGTGAGTTACTGTAATCATTTTATGCTGTTATGGTCTTCAGTGCAGTACTTATACTTTATGCCTGTTATCTGGAGGTGGCTTCTCCGACCCTGTAGATGCCAGCAATCAATGCCATATGGAGTCTGATTATAACCACAATTCCCATTAGGCTATTTGTGTGGATTATACACATGTACTTGCTTAACTGATTAAGGACTGATGCATACCACAAACAAACATTCTCAATACCACATATGCTGCAGGAATGAACTGAACAAACATGTCTGTATATATTAGTGACTTTGATACTTTTGAAGCACCTATTCCCCCACCGTGTGAGATCATGTAGCTACCGTGTGTTCTGGTGTGGTGCATACCTGGGAGGCTGAACAGGAGGCCATTAGAAACTCCACGTGGTATGGGGAGACATCAGAACAGGTTCTCAATGCTGGTCTTTCACGGTGCAATGCCTCCAGACAATGAGGATCCTGGTGCCGTCAGGATGGTCCACACTGGTACCCAGATAATGTCCCAGAAAACCAGCTTCAAAGTATAGTCCAACTCGGTTTATTAATGGCATATGATGTTCACACAGGTACAATCCCTGGAGCAGTATCCCCCAAGCTTGAGGCCCTGTAAGCCCCTTCCCAGCTCCTTACCCCTGATGGTATATAGGGTAAGACATGCCCCCACTCCACACGGGAGGGGAGAGAGTCCTGACTTCTGGGAAAGTGTCAGATATGTACCCCCAGGGGAGTGGCTTGTAACCCTGCCCCATAACTGGGCAGGTCTGATACATCCCAGGAAGCAGAAGGAAGGACAACAGACTGTGCTGAAGCGGGTATGTCCTGTCCTTGGCATTTGACTTCAGAGGAGAGATTCTCTGAGCTCATGTGGGGAGGAGCCCCTTAGGAAGGTAGGACACGAGGCTGCATTGAAGCGGGGACGTCTGTTCAACACCTGGACATACAGATAAGCAAAAAAACCTTTATTGCCGCGTACAGAGACTGTGTGTGTTAAACATACTACCTTTTTTGGGGTGGGAACCAGCTTAGCTGGCCATCCAGTTAGTGATGGCTAAAGCTACGGTGTAGTTAGTTTTCCCTAAAGGGAATAGGTGTTGTTTTTGGGTTGTTTTGACTTAAAGGGACGGTGGGCCTGTTGGTGTATGATTTAATCCCTGTAAATAAACCCCTGTATAGAGAAATGCTATGTTTCCTGTCTTAAATTGGGACTAAAAGTGACTGCAACGTGGTGTGAGCATCATAATGTGTACAAATTGTCAGAGCATTTAGAAAGTCAAGTTCTCCCTTGTTGGGCAGGGCAGGGTTGTTGTTGTTGTTGTTGTTGAAGTGCAGAGTCCAGTTCTTCTTGCAGTCTTCACCTCCAGTGCATACTCTAAACAGATTCACTAGACTAATATTTAAGTGAGGGGTTTGCCTCTTCAGCTCAGACAGACATACCAGGGAGATGTTAATTAGATATTAGTTGCAGTTGGGGTTAAATTGATGGAAGTATTCAGCTCAGACAGACATACCTGTGTGAAGAAATCAATCAGAATGTTAGTCCAGGTATTAATTATGCATCCATGTATAAAGATATTAAAAGATACTGTATAGCAGGCGTGCGCAAACTTTCTGCCTTGCGCCCCCTGCTTGCTCTCCTCCAGTGTCGCCCCCCCCTCCCTTTTAATCCGGCGTGAAATTATCCTGCGGCGTCATTTGATGCTGAATTCAGGTAAGTGATATACAGAAGCCTTGACCTGAAGAGAGCGGGGCCTCTGTAACAGCCACGTCCCTCAAAAAATTTTCACACCCCCCAGATTGCGCACCCCTGCTGTATAGAAAAAATCCAGAAATGATAACTCCAATATTAACTCCACAGACACTTCATATGTGACACTCAAGATGCTACATAGCCATCATACAATGCGTCCACAGCAGCCAGGGATTCTGGGAAATGATATTCAAATGAGTACACAGTGTCACCTTTTGCTTCTTATCCACTTTAACATGGACCCTAAAAGCTTATGCCGACCGTATTACACAGCTTTTTAGCATAACCAGTACACCTACTCACAGAGAGCTATTTTAGCCTTTTAAGTCACATCAGTCTGAGGATGGTTATACTGGCTTTGCCATGCAACGCGGTGAAAGGTTTCAATTACACATTAAATAAGTTGTGGTTGGTATAAAAGGGGCAAAAATCTTCCACTGTACAGCAAATAAAAATATTACTTGTGAGCACATTCACGTTTCAGGCAGCCAATCAAATTTGCTGTTTCTGCTGCAAATTCGAACTTTGGCGAAAGATTTGCCAATCTCCGAGGAGGGTAAAGAACAGACCATCTCTAGGGTAGAATAGCCCCGTCACCAACTCTGTGCGTCTGTAATAAGAAAAAGTGCCTTTTCTTCATCTTTCTACTACTGTACCTCTGTTGAGCTTTCTTTCCATGATTGTCTAATCCTCTTGTACACCCATTATTACTAACGAAATCGCAAGGTCCTTCATTTCAGCAGGTTGATTGTGTGTTGAGTAGGAAATTTTTATACAAAACAATTTCAATAGTTTTAACAGGTTTGTATAACATGCTAAAGCACCGCTACAATATTATGGTTGGATAAAGATTTAAATAACATTGCAATAGCATGAAACTACAGAAAATGTACTGTACAGTGACAGAAATTAAAAGTATTTGTCACACGCATACAGATATACATGTTTAATACATGTAAAGAAGGTAATAATTGTGTTTGCTCTAAATTAGCATATGCATAATTTAAACATTTATTGGCCATGTATTCTTCAGCAGACACGGTTTTGAATTTAATTTGAATATTAATATAATTAATTTAATTTCTAATTAAACTGTGTATTTATACACAAACCTCCATGTATTGTTTGTGAATTTTAAAAAGTCCAGAACTTTCTTTTTCAACCGTATTCTGCAGTTCTCTTAAATCATGTTAGCATCTAATGAGCTACAAAGATGAGCTACTATCACCAACTTCTGTATGAAATTGAATGTATTAAAAAAACCTTCATTCAAATGAGTTGTAAGGATTCTGCTTGATTCGTGCCGGGTTATGCTGCGGTTCGGATTTTCCGAGTTGCCAGCTCTTTCTGCTCACTTTGGCCTCTTTGGTACTGGCAGCCTGCTATATAAGGCTGCAGTTCCTAGTGGGATTCGCCAAGCTAGGCCCTAACGTTTGCAGTTCCTGTTGTCTACGCTGTCACGCCTTACCCACTTGTCTGTTTGGATTCCCCTGTTGCTGACCCCGGACCGTGATCCCGACCTCGCTGCTTTCTGCCTGCCCTGACCTTTTGCCTGTTTACTGAACTTTGCACCAATGACGCCAGCCATGACCCTGTTTACTGGACTTTGCATCACCACCGCCAGCCCTGACCTCTGCCTGCTTACCGACTTCGGATACTCTAACAGGACTCTGTCCGTGGGCTCTGGTCGCTTAATTTGCATCCCTACCTCAGCCCTGTGGGTCCGATTCCTGATTGGAGATGAGCACCGTCACATGAGTCTGCCATGTAAATAAATATTGCATGGCAGAAACGGCTAATAATTACCAGTATCTATCCATCTTTGATTTATTTAATCAAGTAAGATTATTCATCCATTGGCCAGTGTTAAAAATAGTTAAAACATTTTTTTAAGCTGCTTATTTGGCCTCCTGTCCATTCTAGAAGTGCTCCTGGAATTTCTTCTTTGGCATCTGTAGAAGCAGATGAAGACCTGACACCAATAACGTTTTGCTGCTCAACCACTTTCCTAGTAATGGGATTTTACTTGAAATCTTCTGTGATTAAAAATAAAGGGGACAGCCAAGCTTCCAAAAGTCTCGGATCATATTTACTAAGCTCCCTTCTACCACAATACACCTTGTGGAGCTGAAGGGTACCTTACAGTCCACTGACCAGTCTTCCAGCACCGGAGGATGTCTTATGGAATAAGACTGCTTCATACTCTTTACAGCCTCTCAAAGCAGTTAATGTAGCCCTGCAGATTCTGGTTCTTTAAAGGGCGCTTGTCCAACATTGGACCATGTGAAGGCAAACAAACAGAAACCCTGTGAGGTTCCTTTCCAAGGTTAATGCTAAAACTTCCTAATTATAAAAAAATGTAAAACATCCCAATAGCTCCGTGAGAGATTGTTAAGATGACTGTTATTCTTTTAACAACCATTTAGAGATAATTTGATACGCTCTGTTTGGTTTAGTGTTGTTTCCCTCACTGATTATCATTCCACAAGGAAATAGTTCTCGGGGGTGATAAAAATTCTATGGAATGTATTTTACTCACAGAATTCTTTTACCTACAATGGCTGAACCATTTGATCTTTTAATTCGTGAGATTTGAAGCAAAATAGACATCGGAGGGTGATTCCTCTAAAGCATTTGTGAAATATACTTTTTGAACATAGTAATTCATTGAGAAAATCAGGTACGTCTCCAGTTTTTTTCTCTGAATGAAGAGGACACTCAGGTCACCTGAATGAAGAGGACACTGTGAGTGAATACATTGTGTCGTGTTCTACAAAAGATTTGAACCCTTTCAGAAAAAGGGACTTGCATTTTCTTAATATATGGGAATTAATCAAATTGGCTAATGTGCAATTATACAGTATGAGGTATGAAGATCAGATCAGTGATATTATAGGAGGAGGGAATGAGAAAAAAACTCAAGGTGACAGAAGTGGGAAAAAATGTAGAAAAATATGGGGAGGAAATAGCATGATGTGTATGTGCCCATTGTAATTCCCATATGTGTATGTTGATTGTATGTCATTATGTGAACTGTCCCATTATGAGTAGTCTTGTAAAACCCCATTCCCAGCAATGCTATCGTGTGTACTTGCTTCACAACTCCAAAATAAATTCTGTGCATCTGAAAAAGAATGTGGAATAATTTTCAGATGCCCAACGAATCTATGAATTTAAAGAAATGACAAATTATTTATGTGTGGGGATTCTTTAGATTGTTTGTATTCTTTGTTCCTTTCTAGATAATAATCATGTGGTGCCTCAGTCTGGATGAGGAGATGATATCATTATACACTTTTACCATTCTAATTACCTATAATGTATTTTGTAGCCTTTTGATACGTGCAGAAAGTTAGGAGTTGCCCAACAGGAAAATAAATCAGCATTAGCGTACCAAATACTCCTAGTTCTGTAGCAGGGAAGCAAAAGTCCAGTTGCTACCAGCATTACTATTAAAGAATAGTCAAAGAGAATCTTACTTCAATCAGTAAGAGACATTACATGGCCCAAATGCAAGCTGCTTGTGTCTCACCATATTCAGTTCATTAGTGGGAATACAATGTGTTATTAGTGGGAGGATTAACAACTAATGCCAGGGACATAATGTTAGGAGATTACTTACTTTGGCTGTATCCATTGATACATCATAATCCCTGGATATATATGAGATATAATTCATGCTTCGATTACTTGGCCTAACACAAATACAATACAAAGCTGGAATACAAATACTTTGCTGACCAGATAAGTTCTAGTGTGTCAACTGACTTTTCTGATATTGACTTGATAATGATCACTTATTACAAGGACAGTAGTAACATATTGTACTGTATCAAGCTAAGGGGGATATTCTAGTAGCAACAAGTTTGTCCATGCGGTTTGACATGGTCATAAGTCGCGGAATAAAAGGTCAAGTAGTTTTATTCTGTAGTACAAATCACATCTATTACAATAGAGAATTCCAGGGGTTAAACAGCCACACCACACGGATGGTACTTTCTTTTGAAATGGAAGTACCTAAAGGTGGTAGTCTGACTGTGCATCCGAGCAACTTTAGCAGAGTCCCAAGCACTGTATATTTCCCCTCACACTTCCCTGCAAATCACATATGGAGAGGTGAAAGTATGTAGCATAGGAACCACAAATCAGTGCTTCAGATTAAGTGTTGATTGTAGATCTTATCAAAAACAAATGTTCATAGTATCCTTTGAATATATCGAATGCTGATAGCTAAAAAAAATGAATACACGATGTAGCCTAGTCCTCCGGCTACTAGCTTTCTTTTGGGCCCTAACAGTATAAGTCCTGTTAGGTACAGGCACTGTGAAGGATAAGCTTTTTCATGAAGGCCTAGCTTGTTATTGCATCCTGGATGCAATGTTACTGTATCCAGGGGCGGGACTAGCAACAGATTGAGAGTGTCATACTTGGGAGGATACTGGCTGGGTCACATGCACAAAATGTGATGCCTTTCACCCAGGCAGACGACCAAGGCAGACGCAGCAGACTCCGCAACCACAGTCCAGCTGACCTAAGGAACTGTGCCAGCCTTCCTTCTGTAGCTGGGGAGCACTTTCTATCTCTGCCCCCCCTTCTCTGAGGAACAGCTGTCAGTCTCTCCGCATAAAATTGAACACCTAGGTGAACAATGGTGCGCTAGTGTTTGACTTGGGTTAGTTCGTTTATATGTAATTATGTCCTGCTCTTTATAAATTAACATTAAAATAATTGTTAAAAGGGAATGAAGGTGAGACACTGTATATAAATGCAAAAAAAACCATAATATACAATCTTGAAAAATCCTAGAACTTCATAAAAACCACTGAAATTCATAAATACAAAAACATGCAGCAGCATATACTTTACTTAAAAGCGTAAAATTAGTCCACACAATCCATATGAAAAGAGGATGATATCAGTTTGTTGTGCTGTGTGTAAGCCTGTAAAGTCCTCCTTTCTGGTCTTTAGTGGTTTGTGGACCTATGAGTGCTGCCCAAATTCCAGGATCACCAATCCACGTAGAACAACCTCCAAATGTAAAAAAAACTATATATGGGGCGCAGACATAGAAAAAATTAAATTACAATTTACTGCTAGATCATTGACATTTCAATAAAGACACATAGTTCTCGTTTGTTTAAATTATTTTCCATGTCTTTATAATCACTATGAAACAATCAAGTTTCTCATCCTAAATAAAAGACCTTTTAGAGTGTTTTCACAACGCAAATAAACCTCTATGACTGCCAGCCTTTGTCTATCAGTGGTTTTGTTTCTGGCTTAATGAGAATAAATGATCAAATATAATATATGAACAGATCAAATACTGTACTGCAGATAAGATCCCTCATTATAAATGAATCAAAGTTCAACATGCTTGTCTGGGTCCTATACTGCTGCGGCACATCTGAGTCTAACATTTGCCCGTAATTGACCGGGGCTTTTTGGCCGCGCGCCAACCGCATCTTCCCCTCCCCGCGTGCAAAATTAGAATGCTGTTCCCCTCCCCTTCCGACCCCCTGGCTGCTCCCCCTGGCTGTTCCTCTGCTTCGCGCAGCTTTGCGCAGCTTCCCCCTGCATCCTCTGCAGCCTTCGGGGATGCCGGGGAAACCTGGCACGTGTGACCGGCGCCACAGTGACGCGCGGCACGCACCAGGGAAAAACCACAACAAGCCCGCACATTTCCCCCACATGGCGGTGGCGGCCGCTGTAGACTCGGCCGCCACTGTATAATTTTTTCTTCTTAACAATTAAGCTCCATAGATACTAATAACCTTATTCCTAATGCATATCTAGTACAAAAGAAGAGGAGAAATATTTTATAAATTATTAAATAATTAATTAATTAAAATATTACTAGGTAAAATCCTAGATAAAAACATATTTAAAACCAACACACACAGATTGGGATATTTGTAAAAATGAATGTAAAATTAACTTTGTAATATATATATAAAATATACAGATATTTAAATACTTTATTATAAGATACATTTATAGAACAGGATACAAATAAATGAATCGGGGGCTATTAGGTGGACTTATACTTCTTGTTTGGCACACATTTTTTTTGTCTTAATTTAAACTACTATCCCCTACTCACTGGAAAGCTGCTAGAGCCAACTCTTCGTTCAAACCTTCTGGGTGCAGTGTTTGAAGTTTAAAGATTCAGTAGGTCTCTTGTTTTCTTAGATTTCCTAATCTGTCTCCTCTGGATGAAATAATTCTCCCACAGTACGTTGGCTACTGTGAGAGCTTTCTGATCTTTAGTCGGGAACGCTTGGGCGTACCGGGTTTATTGATCGGTCACTTCCAGGATGTTCCCGATGCCCTTTGAGTCTGCCTCTATACATAGAAAGTCCATGCAGACTAGGTCCATGGGTCTGGAGCTCATTAAGTGGCCCATTGGGGCTGCGCGTGTGGGCATTGTCTTCCGCTGGATACACCACAGGCAATGACACTCTACTGACTCCCGCATTTTGGGCTAGAAGAATCGGTCTCTCACTAGTCCTAAGGTCTTGTCTACACCCAGGTGTCCGTGGTCGTCGTGCAGGGACCTTAGGACAGGGTACTGCAGGCTTCTGGGCAGGACTAACTGTCTCGTGTTGGGGTGGTTGTGATAGGGGACAATTCAGTAGAGGAGACCATCCTCCATGTGGAACTTGTCCCATTCCCTCATTATGATAGCGACTGTGTTGGTGGGAGCACGCTTCATCACTGATGGTTTGTTTTTTTTGGATGGCCTGCATATTGCTCTAGCCAAAGAGAAATGGAAGACAAGGCACACGGATTTGAAAATAGAAAATATTTATTTCTGAGCTGGCACCTGTTGCAGCGATCACCAGGAGCCAGTCAGCAAGGATCGCAGCAGAACCAGCCCCTGTCCCCCTGCATTTGGGACCTACAGTTCCAGTAGTCTCTGCAGAGACCAGACAGGTAAGCCAGACTCAGTCGCTTTCTGACACTGACTTACTGTTCCCTGTACCTGTTCCCTGTCCCCCTGACTCAGATGTAACCGGGAGGTGGCCAGAGTTAGGTGCCCAGTTTAGGGATGCGGTGCGATCTGATCCCAGCTTGGAGGGCATGAGACTGCGGGCGTCCGAGTCTAAGCCAAGCAAGGGGTCTGATTACTTCTTGTGGCACTGCGGGCTCCTATAAAGAGAGCAAGGGACCACCGGGTTAGATGAGGTATGGACGGGGAAGAGACAGCTAGTGGTACCCCGGGAATATAGGCAACAGTTGTTGCGGGTAGCCCACTCCATTCCACTAGCGGGGCATCAGGGGGTTGCTAGGACGCGAGCCCGGCTGTTGCAGCGTTACTACTGGCCGGGGGCTTCCAGTGAAGCGGCAGAGTTATGCCGATCCTGTGATGCCTGCCAGTGAGTAGGTAAGGCGGGTGACCGTGTGAAGGCACCCCTGAACCCGTTACCGGTAATAGGGGAACCCTTTCAGTAGGTAGCTATAGACCTCGTGGGACCCCTCATGGTTCCCAGTTGGTCAGGAAAGCGCTACATTCTCACGGTGGTGGATTTTACTACCTGAAGCGGTAGCGCTTGCCAGTATTGATGCTAGGGCAGTAGCTAAAGCTCTGTTAGACTTTTTGCTGGGTTAGGTTTCCCTAGTGAGATCCTAACCGATCAGGGGTCGCAGTTCATGAGTGAATTGCTCCAGTGTCTCTGGGATGCATGCGGGGTGAAGCACCAGCGCACGACCCCTTACCACCTCCAAACCAACGGACTATGTGAGAGGTTCAATGGTACCCTGAAGCAGATGCTGCGAACATTTATAGAGGCAGAGGGAAAAGACTGGGAGATTCACCTGCAGCATTTGCTGTCTGCGTACCGAGAGGTGCCGCAAGAATCCACAGGCTTCTCTCCCTTTGAGCTGCTATATGGTCGCAGGGTACGGGGACCTCTGACCTATTCCATGAGGGATGGGAAGGGGAGACTACCACTACTGATGCGTCTGTGCTTCAGTATGTGATAGATCTCAGAGACCGGTTAGAGATGCTCATGGGGTTGGCACAGGACAACCATAGGGCTGCTCAGACCAAGCAGAAGACTTGGTATGATCAGAATGCCCATAGCAGAGAGTTCATCCAAGGACAGCAGGTACTTGTTCTCAAGCCCATTCGGGAGAACAAATTAATGGCTGCCTGGTCGGGACCGTATCCGGTACTGCAATAAATGAACGAGTGCAACTATGTTGTACAGATAGATGCTGAGACAGGGAGAAATAAGACTTATCACATCAACATGCTGAAGGAGTACATAGCACCGAGTGTGGCGTCGGTGCTGGCCATTTGCAGCCCACCGATGGGGGACCCGGCGAGCAATGTTCTGCCTTATCTCCTGGGGGAGGCTAGGCAGGGAGGTACCATAGAGCAGGTGGAGATAGGGGCTCAGCTGAGTGTCAGGCAGAGCGCAGAAGCTAGGGCTATGCTAGAGAAGTATAGGGCTTTGTTTTCAGACAAGCCAGGGAAGACACACATTGCAGAACACCCAGTGCTGACAGGGGATCTGAGACCTCTGCATAAGCACGCTTATAGAGTGTCAGCAGAGGTGAAGGGCAGTATAGAGAGGGAGGTAGAAGAGATGCTGGCCCTAGGGGTAATTGTACCGTCCCAGAGCCCTTGGGCTTGTCCGATAGTCCTGGTGCCTAAGAAGGACGGAACCACCCAGTTCTGTGTGGACTACCGGCAGCTCAATGCGGGCACGGTGTCAGATGCCTTACCCAGATGAGTTGTTAGATGAACTCGCGGGGGCAAGGTATCTGACGACTATGGATCTCAGTAAAGGGTACTGGCAGATCCCTTTGACCCAGGAGGCTAGAGAGAAGTCTGCATTTATTACCCCAAGTGGCCTCTATGAATTTCTAGTGATGCCATTCGGGATGAAAAATGCACCGGCTACCTTTCAACGCCTGGTCAATCGCTTGCTGGAGGGTATGTAAGGGTTTGCAAGGGCAGACCTGGACGACATTGCTGTCTTTAGTAATTCGTGGGACTCACACTTAGTGCATGTAGCTGCGGTGCTAGCCAGGATTAGGGAAGCGGGACTCATGTTAAAACCCACCAAGTGCTTAGTAGGGATGGCAGAGGTATTGTACCTAGGGCACAGAGTGGGTGGCGGGCATCTTAAGCCAGAACCAGCTAAGGTGGAAGCTATAGTGCAGTAGCCCATTCCCAACCAAGAAGCAAGTCATGGCTTTCCTAGGAACCGCAGGCTACTACAGGAAGTTTGTCCCTCAGTATAGCGCCATTGTCAAACCCCTGACTGACTTGACCCAGAAGCGACAGTCTGTGCTGGTAGTCTGGTCTCCTGCCTTTGAGGTCTCGTTTCAGGCATTAAAGACTGCACTAGCCAGCGCTCCTATACTTGCTGCTCCAGACTATGCAAAAAAGTTCCTGGTGCATACTGATGCCTCAGACTTTGGCATTGGTGCTGTACTCAGCCAAGTGGGGGAGGAGGGCGATGAGCACCCGGTAGTATATCTAAGCCGAAAAACTGCTGCCACCATTGAGAAGGAGTGTCTGGCTATAGTGTGGGCTCTAAAGAAGTTACAGCCTTATTTGTATGGCAGACATTTCACAGTAATAACTGACCACAATCCTTTGAGTTGGTTACAGAGGGTGTCGGGGGAAAATGCTAAACTTTTGCGCTGGAGTCTTGCCTTACAGGAGTGGAACTTCACCATCCAGCACAAGAAGGGAAGTGAGCATGGTAATGCTGATGGCCTTTCCCGCCAGGACTTACTAACTTCAAGAGCTGGCAGGTCAGCCCAGCCACCGGACGGGGTGGTCAGGGCAGTCCCTGCATCTTGAGTGGGGGAGGTGTGACGGGGAGGAAAGGGTTAATACCTGATTTGCCATGCATTACTGTTGTTGCCCTGTCCCCGCCATTTTTATTCCCCATGTGCAGGCCATTCCCTGTCTGCAAGGGTAAAAGACAAGATGCATTGCTTGCCATACCCTCTAACCAACACATGATAGAAGATCTTAAATGTAAGGCAGGAGGTATTTTTTTGTAAGTCTAAGCAGGAATTACTTGGACATCGAGCTGTAATATGGGTGAATGAGCTTCGGTATTTTTATGACCAAGCCTGAAAGGGTTGTAATTATTTTTATGATGGAGCCTCAAAAGGCTCCCACAGATTTAGAGTCCCCCTGTCTAAAAGAGTGTCAATTATGACAAGAACCATAGGCCCATAATGTATACAATACTGGCATACTGATGCACAGCAGATGTCAGGCTAGTGACACCTCTAAGTCAGAGACCAGACACAGTGGCCCCAAGATATATTCAATTACACCATAGTAGTGTTGCCCTCTAGGAGCGTGCTGCAAAGGATTAAAATCGGCCCAACAAATAATGTAAAACAAATATAATCACTGCGCTTCTCCATGTAAAGAGCATGCAGCTAGTGAAGGAAATGGCCATACAAATGTGCAAAACAGAAAGTGAATCCCTGCGCTTCTCCCATAGGGATAGCAATCAATGGGGAATATATATATATGTATGGTGTAAATATCTATAAGAAAAAAGGAGACTTTTGGTATACATCCTTTGATCAAATAATGCCAAGCCTGCTAACCACGTCAAGGTAAGTCTCTTTAGCAGGTCCCTACGCTAAATGCATACTAGTGTTATGTGAAATAAGCCCAGAAGGGGTTAAAATATCAAAGCATATGCTTGTATAACCTAGTGCAATTAAAAACTGGTATATACCAGTACAGATACTCACCTGTAAGTGAAGTGGAATAAGGGGACCTTGCTAGGAGATTATATACCTAGAAGAGGAGGGGCTGGCCTGCCACAAACTGCTTTGAGCAGTATCTGTACTGGTATATACCAGTTTTTAATTGCACTAGGTTATACAAGCATATGCTTTGATATTTTAACCCCTTCTGGGCTTATTTCACATAACACTAGTATGCATTTAGCGTAGGGACCTGCTAAAGAGACTTACCTTGACGTGGTTAGCAGGCTTGGCATTATTTGATCAAAGGATGTATACCAAAAGTCTCCTTTTTTCTTATAGATATTTACACCATACATATATATATATTCCCCATTGATTGCTATCCCTATGGGAGAAGCGCAGGGATTCACTTTCTGTTTTGCACATTTGTATGGCCATTTCCTTCACTAGCTGCATGCTCTTTACATGGAGAAGCGCAGTGATTATATTTGTTTTACATTATTTGTTGGGCCGATTTTAATCCTTTGCAGCACGCTCCTAGAGGGCAACACTACTATGGTGTAATTGAATATATTTAGCCAATCACCTGCAACTGCTTATTGAGCAGTTTGTGGCAGGCCAACCCCTCCTCTTCTAGGTATATAATCTCCTAGCAAGGTCCCCTTATTCCACTTCACTTACAGGTGAGTATCTGTACTGGTATATACCAGTTTTTAATTGCACTAGGTTATACAAGCATATGCTTTGATATTTTAACCCCTTCTGGGCTTATTTCACATAACACTAGTATGCATTTAGCGTAGGGACCTGCTAAAGAGACTTACCTTGACGTGGTTAGCAGGCTTGGCATTATTTGATCAAAGGATGTATACCAAAAGTCTCCTTTTTTCTTATAGATATTTACACCATACATATATATATATTCCCCATTGATTGCTATCCCTATGGGAGAAGCGCAGGGATTCACTTTCTGTTTTGCACAGTGGCCCTAAGAAATGGGTGCAGCCCAGGTATGCTAAGTAGCATGGGCGTCAACCTGACCCATGCGCCCTGCCCACCGGACAGCCCTTTTGACCGTTCTTATGAACTGTGGCTATTCGTGGTTTTTTTTGTTCCCACGAGAGGATTGGATCCACATGTTAAAGATAGCTTTGGCCAGTCTACAACTGTGGCTTCCCAGGTATTTCCCAGTGTGATTCCTGAATTTTAATCCATGATGTAAAGTTGCAAGACTTTGTTCCAGTACAGCAGCAACCAGTCCAGGGGTGAAGGGGTTAATAACCACATAACCACAGGACTTTTAAAACCAAGGCTGCATTTCTTGCACTGGCAAGCAAAAGACAATTTATTTTGTTCCAAGGACAATTTATTTTGTTTCCTGATCCCAGTGAGTGTGGTTTTAAGTGTATTCTGCAGATGTCGTGTGTTTGTCTATTAAGGAAATAAATCACAATTTATTTTGCAACTTGTTCTGTTCAATCAAGTACCCAGAAATATAAATGTGTTGATAAAAGTTGATGTCACCGTGACAGGGTCCTCAAGCATTTAGGGCCCTTTCGGAACAAATTAGAGGCCCCCATTGCCAAACATGTAAATGATTTTCATGAGGGAAATACCAGTGTTCTAAAATGTAATGGTATTGACCATTTCCCAATGGGCTCAAGAAAAGGGGACTGGGACAGAGCTCTACTCAAGAGGGAGTGTAAATGGATTTACACCTTAAAACCCCTCAGCCCTTAGGGTTTAAATGAAGGGTTCATCATTGCACCATTCATTTAAAACAGTCAAGAGCACCTAACTTTATATTGGTGCTTTCATGTGTGCACATATACAGGATGAATATGCAGCAGATCTGCTGTACATATGGCTTTTGCACTGCCCATTTGAACAGTTAATAGCATCTAACCATATCTAGTATATAATGGTGTCTCTATGTGTGCATGTGTCTCAACTATGACAGCCCCTCCTTAAATATAGACGTGTAAAGGTCCAGTCCAGGGTTTTGCTGGAACATCCTTATGTGACTGTTGTAGCCATCTTGGTTCCTGGCAAACCTCTTCCTGAACTTTGTTATTGTCTGCACCTGTTTCAGGGCTTTAAATTGTAGTCAATGACTCCCAACCACTACCCAAGAATAGTATACTATCCCATGTGTTTCTGGCCCCTTGAGTTCTTGCTCCTGAGCCTTCATCCTTACTTCATACTCTGTAACTACTACGGAGCAATTCGCATCCATCTTGTAGCATTCTGGCAGGCTTATACAGCCTGTGCCTGAGTCCAGTTTTGCTACCACTCTGAATGTCCAAGTATTCAGACTCTCACCATGAACTGGTATCTATATATATGCAATCAGCAGGCAGCAAGTCTTGGCCTTTGTGTTCAAGATGCCTGGGATGTTACATGAGTCTCCCTATGATGCATTCTGCAAATCAAGACTTGCAGTACCACTGCTTTCTGTATCAGAGATGGTATTTGCTAAGAGTCAGTCTTGCCTCAAGTCTACTACCCATCTGAGACGTTTCCTCAATAATTCAAAGTTGCCAATATCACTGTGTGAGCCAGGTTCTGAGCACCCAGAGGTCACTCCTGAAGCAGGAAATACTGTAAGGCTTTAATTTCAGGGTTTTTCTGGAACTTGCCCTTACATGGCTTTTGTGGCCATCTTGCTTCCTGGAAAATCTCTTCCTGAATTCGGTAATTGGCTACACCTGTTTCAGGGCTTTAAATTGCAGTCAGTGACTCCCAGCCCCTGCCCGAGCATGATATGCTACCCAATGTTTTCTTGCCCCCCCTTGAGTCCCTGTACTTGTGCAACCTGTGCCTGAGTCTTCCCTGGTGCCGACCCCAGCCTGTGACCTCGACCACCACTCCCCTGGTGCTGCCTGCCTTGACCCCAGCTGTATCCTGACTTTGCATCTTTGCTGCTTATCTTAGAGATCTGGATTAGGACTATGACTACTCTAAAAGGACTCTTTCCCCTGGCACTGGTCGGTGATCATATACCCCCACCTCAGATCTGCGGGTCCGTTTCCTATCGGAGACGAACAATTTTATAGGATGCTAGCTGTCTCAACCTCATGACAGAGACCACTGATTTTGCTACTAGCCCACTCTGAACCTCTCTACGTGTACCCACACACAACCCTCTCTCTCTTACCAACTGCAGTATGATAGGTTCTTTTTTTTAATATCTCTGAACTAGCAGAATATACCTGTATTTCGCATACTCTCAAGTGCTCCAGCACTTTCACTTAGGACGATTCATTCCCCTGTGCTTCTGGATAGGAAGGGGATAATATTCTAATTGAGGTCTTTCCTCCTAGGGTACTTAACAGTGACCAAGACATGGAAGCTCGACCCTTGACAAAATTAACATTGTGAAACATACGTTGGATCGATTAGTAATTGCGTCAGTAGTCTGTGTCGAGCACTAAGAACGGCTTCCCAGTGATGCTCAAGCATCCCGTTCATTACTATACTGAATAAACAGTGACAAAGTAATATTGCTAAAATGAAGATACTGTTGATATATATTTTAAATGGACTGGGGGGGTCTCTGGAGAAGGATTGAAAGTGATGTTCAGTTTCCATTTTGTAAAGTCAGTTATGTCTAGGATCCATTTTGTGAGTAAGAATGCGTCTGGTGTAAATGAGAGATTTCGCTTCTAAGTTGATTTACGACTGTCTAAAGTAACGCCCACATTCCTAGTGAGAGTTGGTACCTGGAACCTATTCATAGCTTTTTGAGGCCAGTTTTAACCAGGTTTAATGAGGTGTAAGATGATTGGTTTAAGAATTAAGGAGTGGTTAGTATAATCTGCCTAGTAACAGTTTTAGACAAAGGAATCAAAAAATCTATAAAGGTTGCTGCCTGGACACTACCTGGCAGAGAGAGTCTTGTAGACTTTTGAATGAGTATTATCATACTATACTATGTATTGAAATAAGCTACTTATTATCAACTGAACCCCGTTTGTCAATTTGGAACATTGACAACAGCTTGCCTTACAGACCTCTTTTCATCAAGCTAAGCCTCATTTGATTTGATTGTTGACTAATTTTAACTACAGTATCAGATTCATTTGTGCTACTCTAAGGTGTTTTGCTACTTTTGTTAGCCAAGATCTCCATAGGGGTGGTGGGTGTGTTGAGTCTCCCTGTGTGAAGGCCATCCACTATTGACCCACATACTTACAATTCTAGCAACCGCTTCGCTGACCCCACAAATATGGCACCAAGCAGAGCGTTTTGTTGTATTTGCGATGGCACAGCAACCATACTCCAGTACGGCTTCTCACAGACACCACTGGGCTTGTGTATTTCCCACAGACCAGAGGTGTAGTCGTGATCCACATATGGGGCTTCTTTCCTTCCTTTGTCACCACTATTGGCTGAGTATAAATGCTGTCCATCCAAGGGGCATCCTGTTACCCCCATTACCAGTCTCCATGGACGCTCTTGCGTTGTTGTCTGTATACAGTAGCAGCCATCTAGACACTAGCTCTTCACGGGGAAGCAGAATAGCTGTACTTTAAAACATTATCCTCTATTAGACACACTCCTGCAGGGGGGGGGGTGGGGGTTATTAGACATCCTTACAGCTAACATTGCTGTATCCCGGCCTCTATCTAGCTAAGTACAACAAGTACAGTATTAACCTTTATTACTCAGCTATCCACCATCGTGTCAGATCGCACACTGGCTACCTGTGGGTTTTTGATTTTTTTTATTATATGTATGGTGTGGTCATTGTATTATTTACCCCCTTCTTCTAATTTTGTTATTAAAAGTTACATTTAATTCCTGTCACCACTACTTCTCACCACTAGCATGGAGTGGACCAAATGAGTGGCTTTCAGTCTCACCTTTGGTTCTGTACTATTCAGGTTGAGCGAAGACACCATCTTTGTTGTACTATTTTAAATTCTAATATTATCAACAATTTAAAAAATAAAAAATAAATCACTGTGTAAGTATTTGAAAATTCTAGAATTTTCTTTAAAAAAAATGAGTGAATGCTCTTAAAACATTTTTAAAATATGCAAAAATTCCCAATTAAAAAAACCCCAAAACAAATTGCCACAATTGGATAATTATCGTCCCATTTGTGACCCTGAATGTTCCAAACAATATGCACCTCCCCCACCACGTGAATATCGTCACACGAATGAAGGCTCGCTGTACTATTTGGCATGATTTGTTTCATCTGTTCTCTTCTAAACGTTTTGTTTGCATCTCATCCACACATTAAACTTTTATGTCTTCGAGCCCTGCAGCTCTTGAAACCATTGCGTTTCCTCTGAGGTTTTTTTTTATTGACAAAATTAATTATGGACAGCTGTGAAAAAGGCATGTGAGGGAGTAACCAAATTCCTAATGTTTCTATTAAACTTATACCTTATGTTCTATAATTATGTCTCATGTAAATGCATAACCGTGCTAGAATCACTGACTGCTTGTTAACCAGATCTTTTAGATTTGTGAGATGTGACTCATTTTAAAAACAAGCAAATAAATCCCCCAGAAAGTAAATCTTCCAACAATATGAAACAATAATAGAAGTTAGATGCAGATTGCCATCATCTCTGATCTACGAGACAATACACATTTCTGTAGTCTCTTGCTGGCCATAAAGAGAAGTCACCATCTGCCCAGTATAAAACACTTCTTCAATGTGAAGTTCACTCTCTATGGCCGCGCTCATACATCACGCTGACATCATGCTGCGTTCGCTGGAAAAATCAAATTGAAGGGACTTCCAGCGATCGTGACCAAGCCTTCGCGCCATTGCGTCGCTCCTACTTTAAGCACATGCAATGTCGTCACTATAAGCGAAGTAGGTGAGAGTTAATTGCTTTTTTGCTTTTTAAAACGATTCACATCTCACAAATCTGAAAGATCTGATTATCAAGCATTATCAGTGATTCTAGAACGGTTATGCTTTCACATGAGACATAATGATGAAACATAAGGTACAGTATAAGTTTAATAGAAGCATTAGGAATTTGGTTTCATATACTATATATATATATATATATATATATATATATATATACACACACAAAAAAGGGGAGAGAAAGCACACCATATACTGTATACAAAACAATTACTGTACCTCACAATTGGCTAGTGCACTCGACAAATAGTCTCCTTCCCTAGTCAATTTTAATTTGGTGAAGTATCTAAATATATATATATATATATATATATATATATATATATATATATATATATATATACAGTGTTCGACAATTATATACATTTACTCGCCCGGGGCGGGTGGATTTAACCCCCAGGCGAGTAAATATTGGCCCAAGCAGCACACATGTGTTTTTTAAATATCCCGCGCTCGCGCTGCTGCTTTTCCCGCGCTCGCGCTGGAGAAAAAAAAAAAAGCCGGAGGCGGGTTCATGTTGTTGGGGGAGATTACCCCGCCTCCGGCTCTCTGAGCAGTGACCTCCCTCCTCAGCGCTACTACTCCTCCCCCTTCCGGCAGTCAGCCCCTTCCACGCCTGTCTGCCTCAGGCCCCTGCAGGGCCATCTGTCGCCCCCCCCTCCCTTCCATCAGGCCATCTGTCGCTCCCCCCCCCCCTCCCTTCCATCGGGCCATCTGTCGCTCCCCCCCCCCTCCCTTCCATCGGGCCATCGGTCGCCCCCCCCCCCTCCCTCCCATCGGGCCATCTGTCGCCCTCTCCTCACTTCCATCGGGCCATCTGTCCCCTCCTCCCTCCCATCGGGCCATCCGCCCCCCCACCCCAATCTCTCCCGGCCTCCATGACCCCGCGTGACAGCTCGGATCAGCCCGTCGTGAGAAGATGGTCTCCTCCTTCACCATCTTCAGCCACTGAGCTGAGGCTGCCGCTGCCCTCATGTCCCGGCCGCATCACTAGCCCCCCCACTCCTCTCTCCCCTGTGTCCGGATCCTTCACTGCCACCCGGTGACCCGTGTGACAGCCGCCGAGGGCGACACCCGGCCTGCCGGTTCCTCGTCTGTCACAGAGACCGGAGACCACAGCGATCCACGGTGAGTAAGGTGTGTGTGTGTGTGTGTGTGTGTGTGTGTGTGTGTGTGTGTGTGTGTGTGTGTGTGTGTGTGTGTGTGTGTGTGTGTGTGTGTGTGTGTGTGTGTGTGTGTGTGTGTGTGTGTGTGTGTGTGTGTGTGTGTGTGTGTGTGTGTGTAGGGGGGAGAGTGTGTGTGTGTGTGTGTAGGGGGGAGAGTGTGTGTGTGTGTGTGTGTGTGTGTGTGTGTGGGGAGGGGGGAGAGAGAGACCACAAGTAGTCAGTCACCCACCCAGTCACCTACCTACCCACCCAGTTAGTCACCTACCTACCCAACCACACACCCACCCACCCAGTCACCTACCTACCCAACCACCCACCCAGTCAGTCAGTCACCCACCCAACAAGTCAGTCACCTACCCACCCACCCAACAAGTCAGTCACCTACCCACCCACCCAACAAGTCAGTCACCTACCCAGTCTGTCAGTCAGTCAGTCACCTACCCAGTCAGTCAGTCACCTACCCAGTCAGTCAGTCACCTACCCAGTCAGTCAGTCACCTACCCAGTCAGTCACCTACCCAGTCAGTCAGTCAGTCACCTACCCAGTCAGTCAGTCAAGTCAAGTCAGTCACCTACCCAGTCAGTCTCCCTCTCTCCCCCACTCTCTCCCTCTCTCCCCCACTCTCTCCCTCTTTCCCCCACTCTCTCCCTCTCTCTCCCTCTCTCCCCCACTCTCTCCCTCTCTCCCCCACTCTCTCCCTCACTCTCTCCCTCACTCTCTCCCTCTCCCCCACACTCTCTCCCTCTCTCCCCCACACTCTCTCCCTCTCCCCCCCACACTCTCCCCCACTCTCTCCCTCTCCCCCCCTCTCTCCCTCTCCCCCCTCTCTCCCCCCCTCTCTCCCCACTCTATCTCTCTCCCCCACACTCTCCCTCTCTCCCCCACTCTCTCCCTCTCTCCCCCACTCTCTCCCTCTCCCCCCACACTCTCTCCCTCTCCCCCCCACTCTCTCCCTCTCTACCTCTCTCCCTCTCTCCCCCACTCTCTCCCTCTCCCCCTCTCTCCCCCACACTCTCCCTCTCCCACTCTCTCCCCCACTCTCTCTCTCTCTCCCCCACACTCTCTCCCTCTCTCCCCCACTCTCTCCCTCTCTCCCCCACTCTCTCCCTCTCCCCCCCACACTCCCACCCTCTCTCCCCCACTCTCTCCCTCTCTCCCCCACTCTCTCCCTTTCCCCCCCTCTCTCCCCCACACTCTCCCTCTCCCACTCTCTCCCCCACTCTCTCTCTCTCCCCCACACTCTCTCCCTCTCTCCCCCACTCTCTCCCCCACTCTCTCCCCCACTTTCTCCCCCACTCTCTCCCCCACTTTCTCCCCCACTCTCTCCCTCTCCCCCACACTCTCTCCCTCTCCCCCCCACACTCTCCCTCTCCCCATCTCTCCCCCAGTCTCTCCCTCTCTCCCCCACTCTCTCCCTCCCTCTCCCCCCCACTCTCTCCCCCACACTCTCCCTCCCCCACTCTCTCTCTCTCGCCCCCACACTCTGGATCTGGATATCTTATTTACCCTATATATCTTAACTGCCCTATACTACACCGAAATAACCTATACTGCTGTCTTCCAGATCTGACTCAAGCTTCACACAGAAGACATCAGAAGACAGGTAGGGAACACATCCCCTCCAATGTATAACATTGCGGGAATGAGGTACCTGGACATTGAGGGACTGCGGATCAGGTAAGATCCCAGGCGGGATTGCTACTTCAGATATTGTGAAGTGGGGACGTCCAGACACTGGTTATGGGGTTCAGGAAACTAGTCATTCACACCTGGCTTTTATTTCTAGATCCGACATTTACACAAACACACACACACACACACGTAACAAGGACTAATTGTAGTATAATGTAATACAATAAATACATTTATGTCAAAAACGAATGTTGTTATGACTAGGAATTTATTAAATGTATTTTATTTATATATTTTATTTTAAAGCGGGGTTGGAGGCGGGACTAGGGTTGGGGGCGGGACTAGGGGCGGAGTTGGGGGCGGGACTAGGTGGCGAGTAGATTTTTTGGTTGGGCGAGTAGATTTTTGGGTGATTTGTCGAACACTGTTCCTACAAGTGACATACTTATTCTGCTGGTATTAACCATATACACTGTATGTTCATGTAGATGTGGGACGCTTCGAGACTGTCATTAATATTTTGATTAGTCCATTTTTTGGTGTATAGTGTGTATAACTTAGCTTTGTATAGGTGCCTGAGAACCCATTAACCTGCTGTGACATTTTGATTTACCCTAGTGTTTTCTGAGTCACTATCCTTTTCATGCTTATGGTTGACGATTTTAACCGTTCCATAGTGTTGTTCACTTGTATTTAAGGGTAGCACCCGTGACAGGGGTCCATGTCTATTTTTTAAGTGTTTTTAATCATTTACTGTTTATCTATCCCTTTTTGCACTGTGTCAAATTAAATAAACTAAATACATCAATTGCATACCTGAGTGCTCCCTTACGGGTTACTTTTTCTCTTTTTCACTCATATTACCCACAACCCGTGAGCACCGCCAAACCTTACTTATGAAAAGTTAATAATTTATTTTCTTTGGCTTATGGTGGCGTGAATTTTGCATAAGTAGATGCGAGGTTTTTCTTTCCCACCCCTCCCCCCGCCTTTCCCCCATTTTTTGGAATATATATATATATATATATATATATATATACAGTGTTCGACAAACCTATACATTTGCTCGCCCCGGGCGAGTGGATTTAACCCCCGGGCGAGTAAATATTGGCCCAAGCAGCACACGTTTGGTACTAGGTGGCGAGTAGATTTTTTTGTGTGGCGAGTAGATTTTTTGGTGATTTGTCACCCGGGGCGAGCAAATGTATAGGTTTGTCGAACACTGTATATATATATATATATATATAATCCACAGAAGCAGCCGGCTCTCCACTTGCAAGTAGAAAAAATTGGGTGCTTGTCCCATAAAGCAATAATAAGGGACATAAAAAAAGACACATAAACGGTTTTCAATACAAAACCTTGTGATGAAACTTACCAGAGTGCTGTCTCCTGATCTCGTGCTTCAAACGGTATCGTATGGTTTATATATATATATATGAAGTAAAAGTATAAGGTGCGCAAAACTGATTTAAAATAGTGTTGCAATGATGTCTATGAGTGCTGCCACAATGTAATAGATGTACACCACCCCAAAAAAAATACAAAGTACAAAAGGCGCAAACCAGAGACACAGGTGCATGGATATACAACACCTGAAGGATAAATACGTGAACAAGTCCTATATTTGAATTCCACAACGAGATAAACCTATAGATGAAAAAGATACCAATATGGTGAAGTACGTTTATGATTAAAATTATTGCGCTAGCAACAGAGGCTACTTACAATGTAGCAGAAATAACAGGCACATCTGTAAAATGTTTTCAGATCGCTGCATCAAAGGGGCTGATAATCTCAGGAACCGCTCACCCCGTCTGTGTGCTCAGACGCAGAAGCTTCACTGCTCAGCTGTAATCAGCAGTTGCGCGGGTCCTCTGATGGTGACGTCACTCCCCTAAACGGGAATACCGCTGGCTCCGTTCACTCGGTGAGATTAGCCACAGGGTTCAATTTCAAAATTAATATAACAGTCCCAATAGCCTTTAAATAAACTTTGCAGCAAATAGAAAGACAGTTAAAAGTCCTGAATATAACAGAAAATAGGGAGATCTACTGAGACCCTCACCCTACTAGTTTCGTCTAAGTTCAGACTTCTTCTGGGGCATGCCATTATCACCCAGCACACAACACTTCTACTGCAGCAGGGTATTCTGGGAAATGACATGCAAATGAGCACTCAGTGCCACCTTTTGCTTCAAAACCATAAACATGGTTCCCTATAGGCTTAAGCTTGCTGCATGGTCACAGCTTTGAGCACAGCCAGGGTTAAGATGCATAGCCAGCAAACCCACCCAAAAACAGCCCCTTTAAGCAGTAACACCTACCATATTTTTGGCTGTAGTGGGGGTAATTGCTTAGTGTGTTTAAAGACAATGTTGTTAAACGTTACATTTTCATTGTAATCAAATGGTTTTAAATGGTTTTAAAATGTATGGCAAATTATCCTATCACTAAAAGACATTGTATAGTCATTATCTTATCAAGGCTCTGGAATTGCAATTTTATCCTAAATTTTTCTTGCCAGGAAAAGCTGGCAAGAAGGCAGCGAGAGAGGGACTTAGAAAAAAAAAAAAAAAAGGCATATTTCCTGCATCGGATTGATGCCTGGAGTCTCCGGAGCTGATACACATTAATACCAGCACCGGAGAACCCCGGCATTAATCCGATGCATGAAAAATGCATTTACATGCAGCTTCATTACCTTATAGGTTAAACGTTAAATGCCAGGGAAGCGCATGAGGCCTCTGTATGTCACTTACTTTGTCCCCGACGGCTTAAGGCAACGCGTCGCCATGACAACGCAGAGTCAAATGACACAGTGTTGCCATGGCAATGTGACATCACATGAAGTTGTGACGTCAAATGACGACGCCGATGCCAGAGAAAAGGTAAGTCGGGGGCGGGGGCGAGCAGGCAGGGGGGCTCAAACAAAAAAGTTTGCGCACCCCTGCTCTAATACACTACAAGTGCATTGGTCATTTTAGGCTATTCCAAAAAATAGCTAAAAAATAACTCCATGATAATCAGGGCCTGGATGTGAGCAAGGGCAGCTTTTGGAAGGTGCTAAATATCGTAATGCTATTATCGTTCGCTAATATGAACGGAAGTCTGAGGATATCAATACGTAAAAAATAGATAACGTCACACTAAAAATGTAATGACCTTCTGAGGATCTACTCCGTAGCTCTTTAAGAACCCTTGGATGCATGCCAATGGAGGCCAGGTGAGTTATTTACTTTAATTTTATAAAGCCGCCCATGTACTTCAATAACAGTTACCCCTAGATTGTGTGCAATGCCCTGCATCATCCCCCTGCATTGTCCACTGGGTCAAAGACAGATGTTAAATCTAATATCAATACTTCTACCATCAAATATTCACTTTCACCCTTCTGTGTTGCTAGAAATTGGTTAAAGTATTTTTCTTTTTGTGAATATGGGTCTCATAATATAGTTATACTTAGATTTGATAGCCCAGCTTGCATGGATTTCTCACAATTTTGGGTTCTGTAAGCAGTCCACATAATAATAAACTTTAACATTTGATATGATCTAGAATGAAGGGACAAAATGTACCCCAAAATAAGCTTTATTGTAAGAAACGGATGTCAACCAGATACACACCAAACTATAAAAAAAAAAAAACACAAATGCTTTACACATTAACATTTGTCAAACATGAACACAGTTTTGTTTTCTAAATGAAATAAACAAAAAATGATGTTCTTAGTCTGTAATAGTCTTTGGTCTACACAGGTGTGTTATAGAAAGTCTCCATAAGTGACTGAGGTGTTTCTCATATGAGGTTCCACTTTAATATAACTAGTTACAGGCACCAGTTGTCCAAAAAAAATGCAGTATTGGTATACCCTTTCTTAATGAAAAGGCACAGTATTTAACATAAAAAAAACAACGTAACTTAACTCCAATAAGTTGTGGAAAAACTTTTAAACAAAATTATTAGTTGAGGCATACTGTGTAATACTAAATTAATAGTGAAAAATGTCTACAAAAAAAATCATATACACACACAGTTTCCCTGCCTGCACAGATTGCATGATTTGCGTGCATAACTAGCAGCTCATAGTGAATTCACCATTTGTTAAAACCATCCAAAACAGTCTGATGCATTGGAAATCACCGTCAACGAAGGGAGCTGCTTACAGTAATAGAACATTGTAAAGCACCATTTTTCTTACGGGAATTATGTGCTGTACAGTACAACTACTTTGACGAGGAATTACTGTACATCTTAAATTGCAATGCTAAGGTTGCGTGAAGCAGTCATGGTATTTTGCAACAGCAGCTGAACATAATTGTGTCATGTTACACAACTACTGTTAAAAAAAAAAATGGCCAGTGTCTGATTTAATTGTGTGGACTTCCACTAATTGCTCTTCTGATGTTTTTAAAACATTCAGGTTTTGCAAATATTTGATAGGGTTGAGACACTTGTTTTCTTAGCTGCTATCATTGTATATATCCTTTTACAGTAACCAAGGTAAACAAACCAGTGCAGTTCATAGTTTTGTTGTTTACAAAATGAATAAGTTGAAATGTCTCACATTATACAACTAGATAAAAACCAAACAAGGCTCCCTCCTTGTTTAAATATTTTGCTATGCACTCCATATATTACTGCAACAAATAAATAAACATTTACATTTCATAGGGGACTATAGCAAAATACCCTATAGTGTTGCAAACTGCTAACAAAAAAGGTCCCAGTAGGTGGAATTTGTCGATGTACTAATGCTATTGGGGATTAAGGCTTTCATTTGGATTGATTGGGTGCACAGCAGTAGGAACAATGATTTCTTCATTGCAACCACTGTGGAAGAGTATCAATATGATAGGACTTTGAGATTACACAAACCCAATGTTGCGAGGGTTCATTTAATTTTTTTAAAGGAACAAACGCCATGTCGCAGTCAGAATTGAAAACTCCCTGAGTTGTTATCTACCACTCGGAGTCGGCAATAGTGACTGCCACTGAGTTGCATCTTCTACTTTCATTTGGTACTAGGTTTTTAATCCCACCAATTGTGTTTATTTACCATTACAAACTGGATGTTGTCTCTCAACATTGCATTTCTACCGGATTTAAATTGTGGCTAGATGTAACAGTAACCATGGCTGACATATCCTTCAAAAACTTGACCATGGCTGTGTCTAAGTTATCCCTCCTGCAAAGGTCATTGTGCAGGACAGATACAAACAAGAGGTTCTTTAACAATAGTCACTGACTCCATAAAGCTTTGGAAAAGAAGACATGCTCAGGTGGATAAATAAGGGGATGGACGTGAAAGAAGATCTGGTCTGAGTTTGATTTTCTCTTAAGAGAGCTCAATTTGTAGCCTGATATTGAGAGTTTCCCCAAGCTCCCCTAGGAGGTAGTTATCATCATTTTTCTCTTCCAGTTTAATTAAGTCAGTTTTTCTGTAAAGGGGAATGCTGGAAATATCCATTGTGTAAGTTCCTGGCATAAGCTTTTTTTGAGCCACATGGAGGTAGCTGAGTCCATCCCTCTGGTTAATGCGGAAGATGCTGTCATTGCCTTGTGAGATAACATAGCGCACATGGTTATTAAGGGGCTGAATTGCTGGGATAAGTTGCAGTATGTGCTTCTTGATGCTCAGCTGAGAAATGTTGAACTTCATTTTGAGTGGCACGTCCGTATCAAGGCTCTGCAAGCTTATCTCCTCATTCTGCACAGAAAACAAGAAATGTATTAATCCACATAGTCTTCATACATGATCAGACAAATATACACTTATGCAAGTTCTTTGGGGCAGGGACTCCTTGTCATAATGTTGCTTTCATGTTTGAAGCGCTTATTCCCATTATGTGTTATATTATTATATCACGTGTATTACTGATATGAAGCACTATGTTCATGTAAGGCGCACTACATAAATGAAGATCTACAGTACATAATACAGTGTTTATAATGCATAGTACAGTAGATGATAACAAAACCTTGGTCATTCAAACACTGACAGAAAGTGTTTAACATTAAGTGGGTCACAAGACACTGAAATACTACAAAAGTTATGAAATGCAACTGAGTCATGTAGGTGCCTATTGCCAACAAGAAAAATACAGTAAGTTGGCAGTGATGATTGATAATGCAATTACTTGAGAAGTGTAAAATGTGAAACTTTTAAAATTTCACTTTAAATTTCAAACACCATAAACTGAAAACAATATCACAATATTTTTTTTAATTTGATTTCATTATTGCAAAAAAACAAATTCCATTTCAGAAAAAGTGAAGATTCAGGAGTGGATTGTACTTACGTGCCAGCTCGGACAAATCCTCGAAGAGCGGCCCTTCTCCTGCAGTTTCACGGCATCATGTAACATGGTCTTGTCATGGCAACGTGTCACCATGAGACGTCCCCTGCATCATTTGACGTTGGGACATTATGACAATGCAATGCTGCAGGAGAAGGGCCGCACTTGAGAAGGTAAGACCCCCTCTGACCAGTCACCCCACTCTCACCACACACACAAACTCGTTCATGTTTCCCTTCTCACCTTGCTTCTATCCCACATGATTCACTCCTCTCCAGCATCTCCCCTGCATGCTCTCCTCATCATGATCTCCTCATCATGCTCTTCCCAACCTCTCATGCTCTTTTCCCACCTGCCTCTCACTCTCCCCCTCTCCCACCATCTTCCCTCTTTTACTCTGCCTCTCCTCTCGCTCTTCCCCTTCCCCCCTCGTCTTTGTCACTCTCCCACTCTTCTTTCTCTCCCCTTTACTTTACCCCATCTTCTCTCTCTCTCACTCACTCCACCCCCCCACCCCCGGGCCCTACCTGTGGTGTCGGGCATGCAAGCCCCTGCCCGTTGGCAGATAGGGCCCACAGTTCTGGTGGGGAATAACTTCCCTGTTAGGACTGCTGGGGTGTGGGGGGTATGGACAGACCTGGGGGGTGGGGGAAGGTAGAGTGGAGCGAAGAACACTGTACCCCCTGCTAAAATAAGTTCCCGGAACACTATTCCAGCACGTTCCTGGTCCACTCTAGCCCTGATGAATCCTCTTCCTAATGCTGAAGAAGATTTAAGTTACCCAAATGATAATGTATAATGTATAATTTTCTCCAATGTTTTAGAAAAAAAAATAAATATATATATATAGTGAATAAATGAGAACAAGGCACTCCGTCAGGTAAATCAAGGAGAGTGCAAATCCTGTATGAACAAAATAGGCAATACGATACCGTATGAGCGAATATTTGTATTTAGTGAGACATCATATCCAAGATATGATGTCTCACTAAATACAAATCTTTTTTGACTACCTCGTGGAATGCTGCCTCTGATATTCGCTCATACGGTATCGTATTGCCTATATATATACAGTATATATATATATATATATATATATATATATATATATATATATATAAAAACACACACAGGGCAAATTATACAAAAACGTCACTCGGTCAAATAAAAAGGCACTCGCCAATCATCCCCCGCCCCCCCCTCCCCCCGCAGAAAAAATAAATATGTCAGTCAGTCTGATTTTGCCTCTGTTTCGCTCCCCCCTGCCCTACTTACCTGGCTTAGGTGGACGGCGGCGGCAGGACTGAATCAAGACTGGAGCGGATGACGAAGCTGGCAGCGGGAAAAGATGGTCAGCAGGAGGCATTAAATGGCAAAGGCGGGCGGCGGCAGAAGCAATAGGAGTTTATTCAGAAACCATGTGAGCAGCAGGAGAAAATCCGGGTAGAGTAGTGACTTTACTGAAGACTTCCAGGTCGGACCGCAGCCGTCTTTTCCCCTGCTGCTCGCATGGATAAGAATACTCTCATGCTGCAACCAACGCCTGTCTTTTTTCATTAAACACCTCCTGCTGACATGGTGATCATCTTCTCCCGCCACCAGCTTCTTCTTCTACTCTAGTCTTGAGTCAGTCCTGCCGCCACCTCACAAAATCCACTCGCCCCATGCGAGCGGGCAAATGGATTTGTTGAGCACTGAGCACTGTGTATATATGTATGTGTGTGTGTGTGTGCGTGTGTGTGCGTGTGTATTTATATATATATATATATATATATATTTAGTGACGTCTCAGTCCCAGCGTCAGATATTTTGTCCAGATCTAAGGCAGGTAACACTGTACTTTCCAAGCAGGGGTTTAGTTACAGTATACAAAGCAGATACAGGGTTAACGCATAACACAAAACAGAAACAAAAGACCTAACTCCTTCCAGAAGTACTGACTAATACTGCTTAGTCCCTAACTAATCGTGGGAGAACTAAACTCTTTCCCCACTTTACCCAGTGTACCTGCAGCAGGTCTCCATTCAGTCTCTCACAGGGCTGTCTGTGAGTGCCTTCAGATCAGTCTAGCAGCAGCGTCTCTCACCCTCTCTGTATAACTCTCAACAGTGTGTGTCTGGCAGCATGGGGGGGAATCTCTGTATCACTTCCTGACTATACAGGCTAGGCTAATTAGCTCATTAACTCACAGCTGAACAGACTTTTCCAGAATGATTAACTCTACGAGAGCTGAAAAGTCCCACAACGTCCCCATTCTAGCCCTTAGAGGCAGTGACGGCATCACATATCCCTCCCCCCAGCGAAACACTGTCCTGTGAGCGGCCCGTGCACTATCCCGTGCACCAACCTCTTTGTCAGACATGTCTGACATTCACCTCTTCTTAAAGGTTTTCTTCATAAGACCTCATGCTGAGCAGTAATAGAGTCCAGCGTAGTGTCCCACTCAGTCTTCATAGCTTTGAGCTCTTCGCCTAGGTCACGCTGTTGTTTCTCTGCCTTCTTGCGGCCAGCACGCTCAAACTCCAGGTCCTTCCTCAGGTCTTGAAGCTGTCATTCTATACTTCTTTTCTGGCTCATGGCAGCTGCCAATTCAATTCCTCTCAGGGCCTTCATCTCTTCCCGGTGCTTGCTCTGGGTTTGTGTCAGCGCATCCTTCAGATTTTGGATCTCTGTAGTTTTTGTCGCTAGGATTGCTGCTGCTTCTGTTTTCCATGCCTCTTTCTCCTGGGTGTACTGATTTTTGGTGACGGAGCAGGCTCTCTGCTTCTCCAGCTCTTTCTCCAGCTTGAGGTTGTCCTCCTTTATAGCTGTGAGTTGCTGGGACGTGTGTTCAGTTATCCGGCATTAGCTCTAGAAGCCTTCTATCCAACTTCAGTTTTTCAGATTCCAAGGTTTGGACATTTTTAGTTTTTTCGTATTCTGCTTCCAGTGATACTTGGGTAAGGCTCAGGGTGGCCTTCAGCTCATCATGCTGCTCGGTGGGGACCCACTGGGTACTCAGTCGCTCCTGTAGCACTTGCTGCTTTACTTTACCCAGCTCTGTTTTTAACGTGCAGACCTCTTGCTGAGAAACTTCTAGCTGGCCGATGAGGCGTTGAACGTCTTGTTGGGACGCCTCATAGAACCGTTTCCAGTCAACACTCTTTTGGTCTGACTCACTTGGATTTCTGCTTATGGCGGTATCGGTAGCCTTTGTCGTACCAAGGCTAGAAATCACTCCTGTGACAATTGTGCCAAGCGCTCTGTGTTGTAGTCCACCTCTGGTCTTTTCTGATGCCACGGGGTAAGCTTTCCCTGCAGCTTCTGTTGCACACGGAGGTTGTCCTTTACGCGGGGCCACATAGGAGTCCTCGTCGTCCTCTTCTGAACTGCAAGAACTGTGCTGAACTGTAGAAACCCAGCGCGAACCATGCCCCACAGAAAAGTTACATTCCATTGGTTCCGCGTTCCGAGGGCAAACTGCGGCCACATGTCCAAGTTCATGGCATCTGTAGCACTCTATATACAGTACCTTCCAAAACTGGGTCGGTGTTTTGTCTCCAGTCTACTGGGAACAACGAGACCAGAGTCCTTCCTAGGTGCTGTGGGACTTCCTACTCCTTTACGCAAGTCAATGAGTCCTTGGGGATTCCTATTCGGATGAACAGTTTTATCGGACCTCCTGGAGCGCAGGAAGCGAGAACCGGAGCACTCATCTGGACTTGAACTCTTGGACATCTCCTCGGCAGTCAAGTAACATTCGACTAAAGCGACCAACTGTTCGGCGTCTTTGTGGTCACTCTGGCTCACCCACTTCTGGTGCGGGGGAGACCCCTCAGGAACCGGTCTATAACGACTCTTTCGACAACTGCAGCGATGGAACATACCTCAGGCTGGAGCCACTTCCTTGCAGAGTGTATAAGGTTATAGAGTTGAGAGCGGGGTGTCTTCTCTATAGCATAACGCCAAGAATGGAACCGTTGGGCCCGAACCGCGAGAGTGACCCTAGCCGTGCCATAATCTCTGCCTTCAGGGTGGGAGACATAGTCTTTAGCTTGCTCGGGCTCTAAGTCATAATAAGCTTGTTGTGAGTCACCCACCAGGAAGGGAGCAATTATTCCCGCCCACTCCACAGCTGGCCACCCATCGCGTACTGCGGTGCGCTTGAAGATTGACAGGTACGCCTCAACATCATCGTCCGTCATTTTCTGAATGTGGTGCGTTTTTACCTGGTGAGCGACCTGTGGGGCCACTCTAGGCTGGGCGGTCATTTTCTCTCCCAACGCTCGGAGCTCCTGGTGTAGGCGAAGTTGCGCCTCGTTTTGCTCTTCTTTTAGCGTCTGATGTAGGGACAGCGCCATCTGCTGTACTAACGCCACCGTACTTTCAGTTTGTGACTTTGTCATCTGTTGTAACCTCTCATTATAGGATTTTAACATCTCCTCTTGGGTCTTAGCCAATTGCTGCAACCCCCGCATTAAAATAGCAGAATTATCTGTTTGTTTGTACTGAAGCGAGGTTAGAAATTCCTCCATTTTCCACTTTCACTGCCTTGTGGACTGCCCGCGTTAAACTTCACCAATTGTGACATCTCAGTCCCAGCGTCGGATCTTTTGTCCAGATCAAAGGCAGGAAACACTGTACTTTCTAAGCAGGGGTTTATTTACAGGGTACAAAGCAGGTACAGGGTTAACTCATAACACAAAACAGAAACAAAAGACCTAACTCCTTCCAGGAGTACTAATACTGCTTAGTCCCTAACTAATCGTGGGAGAACTAAACTCTTTCCCCACTTTACCCAGTGTACCTGCAGCAGGTCTCCTTTCAGTCTCTCACAGGGCTGTCTGTGTGTGCCTTCAGATCAGTCTAGCAGCAGCGTCTCTCATCCTCTCTGTATAACTCTCAACAGTGTGTGTCTGGCAGCATGGGGGGGGGGGGAATCTCTGTATCACTTCCTGACTATACAGTCTAGGCTAATTAGCTCATTAACTCACAGCTGAACAGACCTCTCCAGAATGATTAACTCTATGAGAGCTGTAAAGTCCCACAACTTCACCATTCTAGCCCTTAGAGGGCAGTGACGGCATCACAATATATATATATATATATATATATATATATATATATATATATATATATATATATATTTGTGTGAAAAAGAATGTACACCCTATTTGAATTCCATGGTTTTACATATTGGGACATAATAACAATCATCTGTTCCTTAGCAGGTCTTAAAATTAGGTAAATACAACCTCAGATGAACATCAACACATGACATATTACACCGTGTCATGATTTAACAAAAATAAAGCCAAAATGGAGAAGCCATGTGTGAAAAAACTAAGTATACCTTATGATTCAATTGCTTCTAGAACCACCTTTAGCAGCAATAACTTGAAGTAATCGTTTTCTGTATGACTATCAGTCTCTCACATTGTTGTGGAGGAATTTTGGCCCACTCTTCTTTACAACGCTGCTTCACTTCATAGACGTTTGTGGGCATTTGTTTATGCACAGCTCTCTTAAGGTACTTTGGTATACAGAGGATTTCATGGTCGACTTAATGACTGCAAGGTTCCAAGTTTCTGTGGCTGCAAAAACAAGCCCAAATCATCACCCCTCCACCACCGTGCTTGACAGTTGGTATGAGGCGTTTGTGCTGATATGCTGTGTTTGGTTTTTGCCAAATGTGGCGCTGTGCATTATGGCCAAACATCTCCACTTTGGTCTCGTCTGTCCTAAGGACATTGTTCCAGAAGTCTTGTGGTTTGTTCAGATGCAACTTTGAAAACCTAAGCCGTGCTGCCATGTTCTTTTTAGAGAGAAGAGGCTTTCTCCTGGCAACCCTTCCAAACAAACCATACTTTTTCAGTCTTTTTCTAATTGTACTGTCATGAACATTAACATTTAAAATGCTAACGGAGGCCTGTAGAGTCTGAGATGTAACTCTTGGGTTTTTTGCAATTTCTCTGAGCATTGCACGGTCTGACCTTGGGCTAAATTTTCTGGGATGTCCACTCCTGGGAAGATTGGCAACTGTCTTGAATGTTTTCCACTTTTGAATAATCTTTCTCACTGTAGATTTTAAATTGTTTGGACATGGCCTTATAACCCTTCCCAGATTGATGGGCAGCAACAATTGCTTCTCTAAGATCTTAGCTGATGTCTTTCCTCCTTGGCATAGTGTTAACACACACCTGAATGCTCCAGACCAGCAAACTGCTAAAACTTTGTCTTTTTAGAGGTGGTCACACTTGCTGATGATCAATTAATCAAGGGCATTTGATTAGCAGCACCTGTCTGCTACTTAGCATCTTAATTCCTATAGAAGCAATAAGGGTGTACTTAGTTTTCCACACATAGCTTCTCCATTTTGGCTTTATTGTTGTTAAATAAATCATGACACGGTGTAATATGTCAAGTGTTGTTGTTCATCTGAGGTTGTATTTACCTAAGCTTAAGACCTGCTAAGGAACAGATGATGTTCAGGGCACTCTAAATGGGTCAATGCAGGACAAATAACTTATCTCATTACTCCGGGTGCTAGCAGTGTAGCCAGGATCACCATCCAGCAACAAAAATAGATAGGAAGAGAATCAAAGAAATCCGCAGCGCTCACTCTTGAATGTCCAAAATACAAAGGTTTAATCCATTAAAAAACATCAGGGGTAAGTACAAGAAAAATGGTGCGACGTTTTGGACCTCCTGGTCCTTTCTCAAGCCCCTAGCAACATTTTGGGCCCAATTGTACTGGTTCAGGCACTATATTTAGACCCAGTGTGATGCACACAGTTGTAGGGGCTTGAGAAAGGACCGGGAGTTCCGAAACATCACTCCATTTTTCTTGTATTTACCCCTGATGTTTTTTTGATGGATTAAACCTTTGTATTTTGGACATTCAAGAGTGAGTGCTGCGGATTTCTTTGATTCCCATTATATATATATATATATATATATATATATATATATATATATATCTATATCTATCTATATATATCTATATCTATCTATATCTATCTATATATATCTATATATATCTATCTATATATATCTATCTATATCTATCTATATCTATCTATATCTATCTATATCTATCTATATCTATCTATATCTATCTATAGATATCTATAGATATCTATAGATATCTATAGATATCTATAGATATCTATAGATATCTATAGATATATATAGATATATATAGATATATATAGATATATATAGATATCTATATATATATATAATTTTAAACATATTAAAAAAATATATATATATATATATATATCGAGATGACAAGGTCTCAAAATCACATTTTAGTTCTTGCAACCATACGGTTGTGAAAATCAACTCCAACCCACATTTTGCATTCAGGAGTTTATTTCACAACCCTTCACTGGCGCTTCCCCCCCCCCAGAAATATGGTTTCATCCTTGGTTCAACAGACCTCTGTCATCCGTCACTAAACTGTACACCAACATTTGTAAAGACAAAACCTCTGCCTGTCACATGCCACGGTACACAAACAAAAAACAACTTTATTATAGTATCATCATACAAAGAGGCAAGATAGTCAGCCATTGTCTGTCTGGTAATTCATATGATCCAGCTACAGGTGCATCCCTGCTTTAAACAAGGAGACATCCACATTTATAATTTCTTAGTCAGAGTACTGTGGTGACACGATACAATATAAATATTACATGAAACTTCCTAATAGGGGAAGTGGATGTATTTATTTTTGAAATTCCAATCTATGTAGATCATTTTAAAGGGGCAATCCCTTCTAAGAGTAAAATGAACTAATTCCAGTAACATGTTTAAAGGGGTGATTTATCAAAAATCTGACAACTAGGAGTATTTTTTATTTAATTGATAAAGTTACACTTGGGAGGGGTTTGATTTCATCTGGCTAGTCCCTTGTGTGTGATGTTGTGTGTGTTAAGCGAGTGCTCGTGCGGCCAAAGTGCCCCCCCTCACCTTAACTTTATTGGATCTGTGATAAGGACAGGGCTGGGATTAGTGTGACGGAAACACTTGCTTGACAACATTCAGAGGCCCCTAGCAAAGTCAACTGGCCGACTATGTGGGATTACACCTTTTATTGGCAATATAATTTAGACACTTGTATTACAGCACATTACTTCATGTAAAATTAATTATTTCCTAACTTACCACTACAGGCTCTGTGTCATTAGCACTTCTTTTCGTCCTTCCACTTTTCGTTGAGTAGCCATTGACCTGGCATTCATAGCAAGTTTCTGGGGATAACGTATTATCTTCACTGCTTTCTCTTCCGGGAGACAGGTACTGGCCTCTGTTAAAACCCATCCCAGAAACACAATGCCTGCAACAAATTGAATAAACTTTAATGCTCACTTTTTATTAGTCTGAAACATATTGGTATTTAATCTGGGGCCTAAGCATCAAATTGCAAATTAGGAAGCATTAGTGAGACATAATATGTTATCTCTTTGACTAAGTGTTGCAGGTTAGTTTTCTTTGTTTCTATCCCAGTTAGACCACTATATGATTCACAGAGTTACCAGTACATGGAGCGATAGATGTTACTTGGTGCACATGTTATTATACCGTGCATCTATTTCTGCATTCCTTAAAGTAATGTGTCTAAGCTGGTATAACCTACTGTGACGGGGAGGAAGGGGTTAATACCTGATTTGCTATGCATTACTGTGGTTGCCCTATCCCAGCCATTTTTATTCCCCATTTGCAGGCCATTCCCTGCCTGCGGGGGTAAAAGACAAGATGCATTGCTTGCCATACCCTCTAACCGACAAATGATGGTAGTCTAGAAGCCAGCATTTCAATGAGAAATACTAATTCTAGAACGAAAGCACCCAGAAACCTGATTTTTGAGGTGCAAATACAGTGTAAAAATGATATTTATGCGCATGTAGTGGTTCAGTTATAACACAAACGTAACATGTTGTTTAATAAAGTGGGTAAAAACTCCAGATCTTAAATGTAAGGCAGGAGCTATTTCTTGTAAGTCCAAGCAGGAATTCCGTGGACATACAGCTGTGATATGGGTGAATGAGCTTCGGTATTTTTATGATGGAGCCTCAAAGAGATCGAGCTGATTAGCATCTTCCTGTCTAAAAGAGTATCAGTTATGAAAAGACCCAGCAGACCCATAATGTATACAAAACTGACATACTGATGCACAGCAGATGTCAGGCTAGTGACCCCTCCGGGTCAAAAATCAGACTTAGTGGTGCCAAGAAATGGGTGTAGCCCAGGTATGCTAAGTGGCATGGGCATCAACCTTACCATACGCCCTGCCCACCGGACAGCCCTTTTGACCGGTCTTATGAACTGTGGGTAACTTGGCTGTTCGTGGGTTGTTTTGCTCCCACGAGGGGGATTGGATCCACATGTTAAAGATAGCTTTGGCCAGTCTATAACTGTGGCTCCCCAGGTATCCCCAGTGTGATTCCTGAATTTTGATCCATGATGTAAAGATGCAAGCCTTTGTTCCAGCCCAGCAGCAACCAGTCCAGGAGTGAAGGGGTTAATAACAACATAACCACAGGACTTTTAAAACCAAGATTGCATTTCTGGCGCTTGCAAGCAAAGGACAATTTCTTTCATTCCAAGGACAATTTATTTTGTTCCCTTATCCCAGTGAGTGTTGTTTTCAATGTATTCTGCAGATGTCGTGTGTTTGTCTATTAAGGAAATAAATCACAATTTATTTTGCAACTTGTTCTGTTCAATCAAGTACCCAGAAATATAAATGTGTTGATAAAAGTTGGTGTCATCGTGACACCTACCTCCTCACCTTCGTATAAAAAGTGCCAATTGAATACACGGACCCTATCATCTTTAATATGAATCACTGTAGTTGCTATATGTTTTCTTTATTAGGAAGCCCTCATTGGCAGGAAATGATATACGCATTCCATAACATACATAAGATTTACATTAATATGATTACAATGTTTTAGGTAGGTAGACACAGTTTTTTCTGCATGAGCTGTGGCTGTACTAAACTTCTGTGGTTTTCAATCTCCCAGACAGCTTGTTGACTTAATCAATGCTGGCAGCCCCTATAGTATATTATTCTGTGATGCCTCGCAGGCACCTTCATCAATTCATAATTTAAGAGTAAATGTGCATTCCTTTAGACACAGTTAAAATACAATAACTTCACATCATCTCATTATACGTACAAAGAGTCTGCTTTTTTGGCACAAAATTGGCGCACAGTTCTGATTTTAAATTGCGCTTGTACTATTCTCTAACCTGTGCCAACAGCATCAAAAATTGTATGCTTCATTTTTGGGGGCAAACAGAAATGGACTGTGCTAAGTGTGAAGATTTCTGTGCACACAACAAAAGAGAAAGTGCATCCAAATCGTCTGCCAAGTTCAACGTGGTGTAAAGCCTAAAAAGACTATTAATAGTATTAGCGCAGGATACAAGTTGCTATGTATCAACCCCAACATGTTTACAATGCACCAGGAATGTTTCAATATATACAGTAGGTTAACAAAATGTATTATTTTCACAGTATGGCTATCATATAGTTTATGGCTATATTTGGTGCATATGTATCCAGGCAAAATTGTGCAGTTCCAGGGCAAAAAACATCGTTCCAGATATATAAAAGGTAAACAAAAAATCGTTTTGCTTTCTCATTTTTTTCTTTATACATTGCATATTTTGTGCCCCATAATTGCAACACTCTTGTCTTGATACATAGACCACATAGACTGGCACTAAATCTTTGCACAGAGCTGGTGTCAGAGCTCTCAGATATTAAAGGTACTCTCAGTCTTACCCTTGCCCAACTCTGTAATATCCTGTAGGACATCCACAAAGATAACCTCCTTCAGTGTTGGAACAGCCATAATTGCAAGGAGTCTTTGAAGATGTGCACTCATTTACGTCATGGCAAGAGACAGAAAACTGGTCATAGGAAAACCCAGATGGACAAGCACATTTGTAGCTGCCGAGTGTGTTGTAGCATGAAGCAGAACCACACGTGTTTGGGGTGGCACATTCGTTTTCATCTACAAAAGAAAGTGTGGAATTAGCATGCACAAAAGATATCTTTTCACTGCTATCAGCACCCTATTATCACACAATATTGCGTTACTGCTGCCGCAATGTTGAACTTGTCATTTAACATGACTCAATTTCAATAAATGGAGCCACCAGTAACATAGAACAGTTTCTTAAACTAATCGCGAGATGTCACGAGTTAGTGCACAATAATATCTGTTTCAATCATTCATTCCAGTTTGTATGTTGTTTTATGGTGTGTAGAAAATATTAGGCTACAAGTTACTAAAAACGGTGTTATCTAATTATTAGACTATATGTTTGGCTTTTGTTGGGTAATATGAACTAAGAATATCAAAGAGCAGCGATTTGTCTGGAAATAGTTTTGGGCACCACGACTCTTTTGAAGTTTGTTATTGATGCCTGTACAGCTGACAAAAAAAAGGAAAGTCTACTCTCCAGACATTCCCAATTCAGGGTTTTCTGCCTTTGAACAGGTTGCCAGGAGAAAAAATTATCCAAACTTCAGCCAAACTTTCTGCTCCCATTAAACTCTCATCAGTGCAATTAGAATGAGACATAAAGGTTACTTAAAGGGTACTAGACTGCCTTAAATGTTATTTGCAATGACTATTATTAGGATTACAGTACACTTTCTATTGTGAATTTAATTTGAAATGCACTTATAATATAAGGCAACTCATTTGTTTCTATGTCAGAAAGAAGCATTTCATCATTATAAATGTTTACTGTATCTTCATGCATAACAGAATACTGGTCAAATACATATGCCCAGAAGAAATCACAATTGAGAGACATTTTTGCATACATCATTTTTTTATTTACTGTATATGGAAAATTTTGAAAATGACATAACCTTTCATGTATTTACAAGATACAAATTATGTATTTGGTATTGATTATTTACATTTCTGTAACTTTGTTTTCTTATGCCAGTGAAAGATAGCTAATTTGATATTTAATTTGACCTGTTAATTTCATACTACAGTTGAACCCCATTATAACACGATGCTCGGGGTCCACATAATGAGGCCGCGTTATAACCGGGATCGCGAAAAAAAAGGCTGCCGCAGAACAGCGCACGCCGCGCGATACCACCTAGGGCGGCGCACTCCTGTGCTCCCCTTCCTATTCTCCCCTCTGTACCCCGATTTGCTTCTGCTAGGCCTTGCACATCCTCCTCTGGACCGGGGTTGCCCTGCACTAGGGCTTCCCCTCGCCGATCAGGACCGCGCAGGGAAGACCCCACCACCCCCATGGAGGTACAAGACATTTAGATGTCAGCATAAAATGTGAGCTAGATGAGCAATCAAAGGCTTTGTCTGACATCCGCTGTGCATTTCATACACGTTTCTGTTTTTATTGTAGCTTTATCCAGCCAGTTGGGTACCTCCCTGCAGGCACAGGTATGGCTAACTAGATGAATGAAGCAAAGAAGGGTAAATACTTTTTTTCAATTATGATTTTATTTTCTGCAGCACCAGCCTTGGCTTCCTGCATATTTCCATATTGGATAGTATAATGTGCTTAACTGTTAACCTCTCTTCTGCCAGAGGGGCTGACAACGTTGAGTGGATATCTCCTGCATTGTAACAGTACAGCAGTTCACATATAAAATAAACCGGCTTTAACTCCTAACCCCTTCACTGTTTGAGGGGCCTGTAGTGAAAAGGCATTGCAGAGGCTGAAAAAAAAACTTTTGACAAACTTAACGCAACTGCAAATTATATATATATATATATACTGTATATATATATATATATATATATATATATATATATATATATATTTTGCAGTTGCGTTATATATATATATAGTATAGTGTAAACAAGACAAAAAAGTCTCAGGAACGAGCACTCAGAATATCCACTGAAAGAGTAACAAACTTTAATGTCTTCAATTATAACATGCTAAAAACATATTAAAACCAAAAGGGGACAGGACCCTGGATAGACATCATATACACATATCACAATGACAGGATAGGCTTACTACACCAACAGCCTAAATAAAGGCCAATGCCATGAGGTGTAATGTGCAAACCTGAGAAAAAAATATTTTTCTTAGGTACGCAAGACCGGCCGGTCAAATATGTAATCAAAAGACCTGAGGATAGTACTTCAGGGATTTACCAAGATTTACTGCAGTTGAGATTATACTCTCCTTCACATTCGCTGCTTATTTTCAACTTACTCAATTTTCCAAATGCTAATTGTTGTTATTTCATCTTTCTGTTGTATGTGTGGTGCATATGTGGTGTAATATTAGCTTTCTATAGTCCTCAGGTCTTTTGACTACATATTTGACCGTCCGGTCTTGCGTACCTAAGAAAAATATTTTTTTCTCAGGTTTGCACATTACACCTCATGGTATTGGCCTTTATTTAGGATGTTGGTGTAGTAAGCCTATCCTGTCATTGTGATATGTGTATATGATGTCTATCCAGGGTCCTGTCCCCTTTTGGTTTTAATATGTTTTTAGCATGTTATAATTGAAGACATTAAAGTTTGTTACTCTGTCAGTACATATTCTGAGTGCTCGTTCCTGAGACTTTTTTGTCTTGATTGTGCTATATCTATTTTTGTCTCAGAGCACTGACCAGTCTCTTTAATTTAGAATATATTTTCTGGTCCTGTTAGTACATCACATTAGAGGTGTGTATGCGGACTCTATCTGTGTGTGTGTGTGTGTGTGTGTGTGTGTGTGTATGTATATAATATAAAGAGCGTCCACCTGCTGATACTGTGGATGCATGTCACATAGGCAGGTGAGGCTAATTAACTGTGATTGGTTTTGTTGAATTGCACTGGGGTTTGGGGTATATATATGTATTGTGCACTGCATTCAATTGCACCACCTTGAGAAAGGTCCCACTGGGGGACCGAAACGTCGGTTTTTGTGTCTTCTATCAAATATAGAACATTTTTGATTTACTTACCTGCGTGCTGTCCCTTGATGTCGTGTTGCAACCGGTATCGTATGGTCTGTTATTGCTTTATGGGATAAGCACCAAAACTTATTTACTTGCATATGGTATGCCGGCTGTGCATTGGATTCTATATATATATATATTTACTTTTTTTGTTTCTTTTAGTCTTTTATATTCACAGTTAAGCTGTAGTAATTCTCGAAAGTACTTTTACTCCAAATCTAGTGGATCTTCTCTACTAGACGTTTAAATAAGCTTTCATTATTGCTTACCTAATCGAGATTGTGTTGTCAATACCTAATTAAGGTGGTTTGTTTGGTTATTCTGCAGTCCAGGTCTACAACCGTTTAGATCTTCACTATGATGTTTTTTTTATCACCCCCCTCCGCCCCCCAGCACTCACCGTCTCACCCGCACCCTGGATGGACAGAACCCGGTCCAGCTGCCCTCTCCTAAAGTTCTGCAGAGGTTCATTGTGTGTGTGTGTCTCCGTGTGTGTGTGTGTGTGTGTGTGTGTGTGTGTCCGTTAGCAATAATGCATTGAATATTTGTATACAAAAAAAATGCAGCTTAGCTTTTTAAAAACGGGAGCCATGCTCAGACGGCGTTATAAGCTGATTTCTGTTGTAGCGGATCACGCTATAACGGGATTGAGCAGTATTTGTATTTTACTGTAGCTAGGTAATAAAAGCTATGCTGGATAAACTGAAGAGTGAGGGGCACTGGGTGAACAGAAAAGAAGTCGGAGAAATATTAAAGAAATAAAAGTACTGTATTTATAAGAGATAATTGCCTTTATAATTCTTACCAACACACTGATTCCACTGGTAATGTTGAATGTAACCCTGTGGGCAGCTACATCTGTAGCCACCGATCATGTTCTGACAGCCATGCTGACATCTATGATTTCCACCACACTCATCAACATCTACAAAAAGAAGACACGGTGAGGAAAACAAAGTTGTTAATACATTTCAGTTTCACATTGCTGAAGTGACAATGAAGTGACAAAAAAGAATGCCCTAAGATTGTTTGTCAAAGATCCAGAATGCACATACAGTTGTGTGAAAAAGAAAGTACACCCTCTTTGAATTGTATGGTTTTACATATCAGGACATAATAACAATCATCTGTTTCTTAGCAGGTCTTAAAATGAGGTAAATACACCCTCAGATGAACAACAACACATGACATATTACACTGTGTCATGATTTATTTAACAAAAATAAAGCCAGAATGGAGAAACCATGTGTGAAAAATTAAGTATACCTTATGATTCAATAGCTTCTAGAACCACCTTAAGCAGCAATAACTTGAAGTAATCGTTTTCTCTATGACTTTATCAGTCTCTCACATCGTTGTGGAGGAATTTTGGCCCACTCTTCTTTACAACGTTGCTTCAGTTCATTGAGGTTTGCGGGCATGTGTTTATCCACAGTTCTCTTAATGTCCCACCACAGCATTTCAATCGGGTTGAGGTCTGGACTTTGACTGGGCCATTGCAACACCTTGATTCTTTTCTTTTTCAGCCATTCTGTTGTAGATTTGCTGGTGTGCTTGGGATCATTGTCCTGTTGCATGACCCAATTTCGGCCAAGCTTTGGCTGTCAGACAGATGGCCTCACATTTGACTCTAGAATACTTTAGTATACAGAGGAGTTCATGGTCGACTCAATGACTGCAAGGTGCCCAGGTCCTGTGGCTGCAAATCAAGCCCAAATCATCACCCCTCCACCACCGTGCTTGACAGTTGGTATGAGGTGTTTGTGCTGATATGCTGTGTTTGGTTTTCGCCAAACGTGGCGCTGTGCATTATGGCCAAACATCTCCACTTTGGTCTCGTCTGACCAAAGGACATTGTTCCAGAAGTCTTGTGGTTTGTTCAGATGCAACTTTGAAAACCTAAGCCGTGCTGCCATGTCCTTTTTAGAGAGAAGATGAACTTTAACATTTAACATGCTAACTGAGGCCTGTAGAGTCTGAGATGTAACTCTTGGGTTTTTTGCAATTTCTCTGAGCATTGCACGGTCTGACCTTGCGGTGAATTTGCTGGGACGTCCACTCCTTGGAAGATTAGCAACTGTCTTGAATGTTTTCCACTTTTGAATAATCTTTCTCACTGTAGAATGATGGACTTTAAATTGTTTGGAAATGGCCTTATAACCCTTCCCTGATTGATGGGCAGCAACAATTGCTTCTCTAAGATCATTGCTGATGTCTTTCCTCCTTGGCATTGTGTTAACACACACCTGAATGCTCCAGACCAGCAAACTGCTAAAACTTCGGCTTTTATAGAGGTGGTCACAGTTGCTGATGATCAATTAATCAAGGGAATTTGATTAGTAGCACCTGTCTGCTACTTAGCATCTTAATTCCTATGGAAGCAGTAGGGGTGTACTTAGTTTTCACACATAGCTTCTCCATTTTGGCTTTATTTTTGTTAAATAAATCATGACAGTGTAATATGTAATGTGTTGTTGTTCATCTGAGGTTGTATTTACCTAATTTTAAGACCTGCTAAGGAACAGATGATTGTTATTATGTCCTGATATATAAAACCATAGAATTCAAAGAGGGTGTACTTTCTTTTTCACACAACTGTACCTGTTAATGCAATCTAAATAGTTTTAATGTCATGCAAATGTATGCTAAATGGAAAGTTTCCGTTATCATGAAGTGACATAGCTGAGGCACAATGTTCTTCATGTTTGCTTAAAATTCCCTTCATAATATACATAATTATAGCATTTGGTCTGATAAAGATAGGATTATCGCTTATACCACTGGTTAAAAAAATGCCTTGGGATAGATCGTAGTGATATTATCACTGTTTTGTCCGATACTATGAAAGATAAAATGGTAGACATGTTGCTACTGGGTGTGAGAGAGAAGGTCAGTCAGCGCTCAATTGCGGTTTATATATTCCGTCTTCTCTCAACCACTTGACTGGGGCAATCAGGGAGAACACGAAAGCACCATAAAGTGAATGGTAAAATTATTGTTAAGACCTAAGTATGGTGTGGGGTTCTTATCCTTGAAACGTTCCCTTGTGGTGATGTGCCTATATTAACACTTCCATTAATTGAACTCAGTGCATTGTGCGAACCTGTTAATTACAGGTTTGTTTAACCTTTAGTAGCCACTACCCTCAGATACTTTTTAATTCCTCTTCTACCAACTCAGTCGCTGGGAGAAGCAAGACAAAAACAAGGTTTCGGAAGAACAAAGTGATTGTGGCTAATATATTGTTGAGAAGATTTTGTTTTTTCATAAGAAAGCCATAAATTAAATAAAAAAATATTAAGTATATAATTACTGGCAGTAAGGCTAGGATGCCCGAGAATTTTAAAAAAGGGTTAAAAAAATAAATAAACCTTTGCAGCTGGAGAACCCTGCAATGATTGGCAAAGTACATTTATAGAGATTATTTTCTTACTTTAATCAACAGTAACATGATGTAATAAACACATGGACCGGCAGAGTTTAAGTTGGTGAGGTGAAATCTTATTATTAAGCTGTTTACCAGTAAAAGATTAAAGGAGAAGGTTGTACTGTATATCCATGTAACAAAGCAAATTTTGGAGCAACACTGGCATAAAGAAAGGTATTTTTATCTTGAGCCTCCTGAAAAAAATATTTAGCTCCATCTTGTTTGGATAGTGTTAATAAAACGATTAAGGAATGTGTAAATTTTGCATCACTGCGCATAATTATATGTGACCCATTACTACTGTGTCTGAGAATCTGCCAGGCCTGAGGATATAAAACCTCTCAGCTTAACTTTTTACCTAACTCCGCACAAAAAAAAAAAATTAAACTACACCTGATACATGGACAAATTCAAGAAAGATAACAATACAAGTAAAGATAAAAGTATTTCATATTCTACATTTACCATCACAGTTTAACCCAGTTGAATCCAATGAAAATCCTCTTTGGCATTCACATGTGAAGCTGCCTGGTGAATTTTGACACACTCCTTTAGCACCGCATAAAGAGGTCTGTGAACCACATTCATTGTTATCTAAAAAAACAAATATATATGCATTATTACAACCCCCTTCCCGGAATTTATGCAGAGCATTAACTTGAAAATATCTGTGCTTATTGTCCTACACAGGTATTCTAAAGAGTATTGAGATCTTTTTTTTTATCTAAAAAAAATATATTATACAGTATACAGTAAGTAATCTGTAAGGTAAGTACTCAAGTCCTTGTTACTTATGCAGTGGGACCTATTCATTAAACTAAGATTTACCATGCAAAATTACACACAAAGCAAATGCAATCAGAAAAAAATTGTGACTTTTGATTGTACACCTCCTTCTAGACCGTATTGGAGAGCCTTGCCTTATAATACGGACTGCCACAGAGCAGATCTCCCCCAAATATGGTGTCAATAATATGCTGTCCATTTCTGAGAAGTGTCTGAGCTTGTTGAATTGCAATTGAGTTTAGAACCTTCAATTGACGTGGAGAAGGAGTTTCACACCATAGTGATATTATAAAGGATGTTTTTTTTTTTATTGTATCCTCATCTTGAATGCTGTACAGCTTTTTGTTATCCTCCGCAAAGTAATGTAAGTAGAACTGATAACCAGTTTCATAATTTTATATTTGCTGGCAAGCGGTGAAAACCCATCTCCAGAATCATACCTGTGTGCTAAGTGACCTACTGTATTTGCAATATAAAAACCAAGCATATCTGAAATCTCAAACATCTTAATGGCTTTAAAAAGACACAATGACAGAGCAACAAAAATATTTGTATTCATTCTCACATTAGATCATTTAACAGAATTATTTTTCGGCACAGATGTTCAAAATTATATTTGTCAATGAGTAATTGTTCTCACCAACGCAAGCAGTGTGATGCTGTGTAAAGCCAGGAGGACATTTACAAGTGAAGCCTCCAACAGTGTTGACACAGAGGAACTGGCAGTTGTGCTGTTTGGTTTGACATTCATCAAGATCTAAAATAAACAGGAGGTCTACGTTAAGCAGTTTTTGGCCACATACAGCATACCCTCTCTTTCTGTTTCAGCCACAAACAGGTGCACAAGTATTTGATAGTGTTTTTGTCTAGAATTTTTGCAGACATCTTACAACTACCAGTCTGGACATCCAAAGTATTTATCATTTTCCTGTATGTGGCCACAGGCATGGAGACGTTCAGTAAAGTACGTTCTTATGAAGGAAGATTCTCAGACATGTATTAAGAGCAGACTGAATTCAGAAAATGAAGGGTGTTCAGGGCTATTGCTTCAACCAGTTATATACTCTCTCACTCTTCAAAAATACCAGTGAAATACTTCTGACAAAACATGTACAGTATATGTAAATATACCTGTACTGTATGTATAAACCTATTCGTTTTCATACAGGTCATCGACATTTCTACAGGTAGCAATATTGTCACTCCTCCAACTGCTCTAATTAGCTAAAGATTTTTCACATATATTGTTTATCCAACAGCCCTAAAATAAAGCTGACTATTCTAAGTGCAAATAATACATACTGTTCATTCAGTATACCACAAGAAACAAAGTTAAATCATTCAGATCAAATTGGATGCATGTTTGCATCTTCCAGACACACACATGGCCAAAATGTTTATACGGAGCAGTATTTTAATTGCAATTTTCTTGTTTTTATGCAATCTGAATTACTGATAGTAGAAATCCGGGTCTTTGTACCAAGGCAATTTTGGAGCAAAGTTGACACAAAAAGCATACTTTTTCAGTTGTGATTCTTATGGTCAATGTGTCAAAGTCTTTGCTCCAATTTTTCCCCAGGTGCATGACATTGTGTTATGGGAATCTGAAAAGGAGGAGCTAAGGAAGAGTAACAGATTATAATGAAATGAATAAAATTGTGTACGTTCATTCAAAATATCCACAACTTATATGGTGAAATAACTTTCTGGGACCTAACAATCAACAATGCATATCGGAAGCGGTGTCTAAATCTGACGCAAGAACTAATCTCGGCTCTTTGCCTACCTTCCTTTCCCAAGTAATGCCTTATGGTGAGTTATGTCCTGCACTAAGCAGAGAGCACTGACCACAATGTCGTACTTGCAAAGTCTTGGCCACACTCTCAAATATTAATAATATTATGGAGAGTATTGTGAGATTATTATAAAGAAAGGTCACTCAGAGTTTGTATAAGATAAGGTTTATCATTTATTGTATCACAACAATATTCAGAAATATCAGAAATATCACAACAAGCTTCTTATAAGCTGATGGCTAGCAGTTACAGTATGTTACCAATCCATTCCTAACTATGCAGAGATTATATAACTATATATGCATTGTAAATACTAACAAACCAAAAGATATTACGATAGGTCAGCCAGTCCCAGCTCAAGTCTCATCTGTGTGACTTCACACCTAAGTTCGGTTCTGGTTTAACATGGAGTCGTGCAAACCTATTATAGTCTTTCATGGTTTGCTGCGTACGTGTGACACGTGTCATGTGTCCATGCTCTGTGGTTTGTGACGTATGTTGTTTACCATCAGGAATTACAGTTACTGACGTATGATATATTTCATAAGTTACCGTTAGACCACGGCCTGTTTACGTGAGTTAGTTCCCCTTTTATGCCTATGTAACCTGTCCCAATATCCTGCCACTTCTCAGCAAAACAAGCTATTATTTCTAAGACAAGAAAAGCCAGGATTTTAACAGTATACTCTAAGCTATACTAGGCCTTATAATGATACTATGTATATATGTACCTGTGACCTGTATTCATTATGCGTTATATGCCAGAAAATACCTGTAATCCATAACAGAACACACACAAATTATGCAGTACTGTACGTCAAAGTACACACTTCATTGCGTTGGTAGATAGAATTCAAAGTTACTATCATTGTAATATCATTTGATCAATTCAAGACTCATATCAACTCAATTCTAGGCTCTCACAATGCCGATAACTTTTTGCAATGCCAGTGAATCTTTCCTAGTCCATGAAAAACCATTAACATTGTCTCTTAATGGTGCAGACTCAGACCTAAAACTCTTACCTCAAAATATTGATCGTTAACAGAATTATATTCACTAAAGCTTAAAGCTGGGCAATAAAGATAAACAACGAGTGCTGTGATTTCTCATTGATATTATCAGTCAAAATATAAATGTAAATAACTTTTCACTGGAAATTTAGCGGCTTTACCTGCTATTCACTAAATCGATGATCTCCGATAGCTCATTGGCACAAAAATTATAGTGCTCATTCCATGCTGCGCTGGAGTTATTACGTTGTTAGCTGAGGTAAAGAGGAAGAGAGAAAGAGAAGGACAGAGGGAAAAGGAGAGGAAAACAGAAAGTGATCACATGGAGAAAAGTCTCAGGAAAGAATACAAGGAAAGAAATGGAACAAATATGGCAAGATTTTCTTCGTCCTATGCTAATGAGTGTTGTTTAATTCTTTAGCACGTCTTAATATTACATAGAATAAAAATGCAGAAAAAGTATCCCATTTTAGGGCTTTGAAATTGTTATCAAAATGAATGCTGATTAAGCACAGTTTAGTGGCTAATTAGTCCATGGTAACTACTTGGGTCATTATAAACTGCTCTGTAGGATGGTTTGATTGAAATAGTGTATTATGGAATCCATTTGTCTCCTTTAAGAAGCAAATGTTAAATGTTTTACTTTTTATAGGCTGCACATGTGGACATATAGACTTAGAGACATGGATTGGCAAATGCAAGTTCTATGGTATTATCTTGCAATCCATTAGATGAATTTAGCTTAACAACAACAAATGTTAAACAGGAACAAATCCAGGAAGACGAGCTCTATACAATACCATTTGTTACTAATATATTTTCTGCTCCGCTTACCTTTACAGGTTTTCCCATCCTCTTGCAATATATATCCTCGTGGACATGAGCATTGGTAGCTGCCTTCTGTGTTCTTACAGATAAAATTACAAGGTTTTGGGGACTGTGAGCACTCATCAAGATCTACAATGCAATTAAAATGATGTGAAAATAGCTGAAGTTACTGCAGATGATTAATTTGAGAAAATATGTCAGAATAAATGTGCAAAAAGGAAATCTTTTCTGATCATGTTGTTGGCAAATCTACAAATATGAGCAAATTGTGCTTTTTAAACCCATATCTATTCAATTTATTATTTCTATTTCAAGTTTAAAATCTGTAATGACAGCAATTTAATTATGTATTGAGATCTAATAATGTATAAAATATACTTGTTTTTCCATATTGAGTAATTTGTTACTTATTTAAAACATTTGGTTATTCCACGTAGGTGCATATTAAATTGGCAACACATAGCATTTGATTAATATGGAAATGAATCGAAAAGAGTAACACTCCAAAATAGTGCTCTACTGGTTAGTATTTATTCATCCAACGTTTCGGTCCAACACAGCAGACCTTTCTATTTTTATTGCTACAATGTTAACGTAATTTCTGCGGGATTCCACCATTGAGTTTCAGCACCCGCGAGTATCTTTTATTTTTGAGTGCACGTATACGTCTATATATTTTAGAAATAACAAGTGGTGAATTATTTTGTCCGCAGGGTGGTAAATTAATATCAAAGTATAGTGTTATACATTAAGCCACTATCATTCATCTGAGTGATAAGATGGGGAAACCATGGTACGTGTCCTATCTTGTGAACGGACACACGCCAAGATTAAGAGAAAAAAAAAGAAACCACGTTACCCGCCACCAAATTTGCATTTGTCAAACAAATATTGTCTCATTATTACCCTTCATTTCAATGCAACATAAAGGTTAGGATGTATAATATATAGATCTTACCAACACAGGCTGTACCCCCAATGTCAGTTGTGTAGCCAGACTTGCAGAAGCATCTAAAAGAGCCGATGGTGTTGATACATTGTCCATTTTGACACAGGTTTGTCATCACTTTACATTCATCAATATCTGTATTAACAGATGAGATTCCTCTTTATGTTAGAATCCATTCCAATCACCTCTTTAAGTGAAGTGCATATTATAAGAGATGTATTCATTTATGATTTCTAATACAAAGGGTATTTAGAGAATAGACATATTTTAAAAAAAATTGACTTTTGGGATACTGACCTCAGTCTGGAACAACTAACTCAAGCAGAAAGAGACTGCCAATGGAGGGATACTGTAGTTGTTCTAGCATGTACAGTATTTTGGTCCCGTAAAGGGCTCCCTGGAATGTTCAGATCATTTGAAAATTGTACCAAATACAGACGAATTTACAATGCATCTGATCTCAGACACGCTATTAGAAAGGGTTGGGGTTCCTTACAATGCATCTGATCTCAGATGCGCTATTAGAGAGGGTTGGAGTTCCTTACAATGCATTTGATCACAGACGATATTAGATAAATATATATATGAAGTGGACAAACGTTTACAAAAAAGCTCAAAGTGCGAAAAGTTTAAAATATATATTTTTGCTTATTTAGAGATTTTTTTTCCAGAAATTATTCCAGCTAAGCCAAAACATGAAAAAAAATTTAAACCGAAACACCAGTGAAACTGTCCACCTGTAGTAAGTACGAACATCTTACCTACCTTTCCCATCAGTACTGTAGCCTGGACCATGTGGACAAAGTTTCTTGTAGTGGATAGTTCCTGGAAGTGGACAAATCTCACACTGGTTGCCCCAGCCTCTACCTCCATTGCAACAACACTCAGATTTCGTGACATGATTACGACTGCTTGATGACATCTGGCACATTGTTTGTAAAACCTCAGAAAAGCAAAAACCCTGGCGGGTATCTGTAAAAAGAGAGAGGATACATATAGAAGCATAAGGTATATTTATTATTATTAATAATAATCATCTATATTTACATATGTAGCACTTTTTCCCCCATCCTATGTGAGAGTGTCACTACCGGTGTATTCTGGTGCATACCAGTGAGATTGAACAGGAGGCCGGAGATCTCCGCGATGTTGTAGGGAGAACATAAGGACAGGGTATTTTTATGTTAATCGGTCAGTAGCAGTGCCTCCAGCCAAGAAGACACTGGTGCGGCCAGGATGGACCTCAGGGGCACTTTTTCTTTGGGTGGTCATTTCAATTAGTACACCAGATTGGATATAACTGGGGTTTATTGGTACAGCATGACGATACACAGGATATAGTCCCTGAATGCAATCCCCAGACTTGAGGCCATAAATAACCCCTTCTTGGTTAACCTTACACCCTAGTGCGGTCAGCCTACTCCTTCTGGGGAGAGGCTCTCTGCTGCGCCCTCGTACTCTGGACGACAACCCAGAACTACTCCCAGAAACACTTACTCTACTATAGAAGGAAACCCCCTCCTTCCCTAGGGAGCGTCTTGTAATCCGGCCTACCTACAGTCATAGACCCCCCCTTACAATAACTGATAATCCTGAATTGTATTGCTAACACACACACAGAACAGTATAACAGACCCTGCAGGAATTACACTCAACACTGCCCACTCTTTACTGGGACTTACAGTGTTAGAGGGGCCAGGAAATCAATAGTCCAAGGGGACTTGGCTACACATACATATACATATTTTGTAGTAGGATATTTTGCAACTTACATTTTCTTTCATTAAGAATTTTGATTGTTCTCTTCACTTAATAATAATGTAACATTCTCAATAATTCTGTCCATTATTTTGTTTCTTATTCAATACTATTCTTTATTTAATATTATTCTTCCTTCCTGTTTTTTTTTCATTATAAATTGAATTTTTAAAATGTTTGTGTAATGTACAGTAATGAAATGTGTTTGTATCTTTTTTTATTTGGTATATGACGAATATTGTATGTCTGTACATTATGGTTTATCGGTGCTATTTTATATGTAGTAACGAGCGTTGTCAGATTGCTCAAATACCCAGCTACTGTATATAGTGAGTAATAAATCCCAAAACATAGGTAGGTGTATAACATATCAGTGAGTTAGTCCATATAACCAAATAAGGCCATAAATCCCTGAAAACCGAGAGTGAATGAGTGAACTCACCACACTCTATTTCATTGGGGGCAATAAGGCAACAGTAAGAGCTGTAAACTCACGAACACCTCCTTGTAGGGATGACATGCTTCTGCTGATAGAGTCCAAGTAGATGTAAGAAGAGTAGAGCACCGTCAGAATCAGGAGTCAGGAGAGGATCCAAGTAACAAAAAAATCTTTAATGGAGTTAAGACAGCATAGGGAAGAACCTCCTACGCGTTTCGAACGTCTTGTTCTTTGTTACTTGGTCTTGTTTTTTTGTTACTTGGATCCTCTTCTGACTCATGATTCTGACGGTACTCTTCCTACATCTATTTTATATGAATATGCTTCATTACATGTATATGTATTTGAAAACATTGACTGCAGTGTGCCTGATGTCACTTGCGGATTTGCAAAAAGCTGTGTTTAGAGCGTGCAGGAGCCGTGCCGGAAGAGATGCAACTTTGCTTTCACTGATGAGCATTTATTTTTACCACTTTTGTGAGTGCATTACTTATTGTATGCTGACAGAATATATAATACAATATTACGCTATCAGCGTGTTGTGCACTTGTCTTTTTCTATTTCTGTTTATATATATTTATATGTATCTATACATATGAATACATTAGTGCTCTATCATAAGAGTAATGTCTATTGACATCAATATATATTTAAAAATAATAAGATACTTAAAAATATATATTTTCAGTGCCCTATAAACATACCTGGAACGTTACAGGTCACGCCAGAGGGTCCTATTGACGTACTAGGTACACCAAGGCAATCACAAGGCCGCAAATGCAGCAACTCCGGTGGCGCTTGGTGCCACCAGTCTTCTGACACAGTGAAGGTTAACATTGGATTATTTCTATAACAATCATATGTTACTCATTAAGCTTAAATGTCCCCATATTTATTGCTTCATAAGCCTCAGAAATCAGTTCAAATAGGTTGCACACTTTCAGTACAATTTCTAGTTATATCCTTATGATCTGATAAAATGGAACTACGCATGTGAGGAAAAAAGCACAGAAACAAACACTCCGTAGAATAGGGATAAGCAGTTCTACTCAGAAAGTAGTTTGGTGAGCACAAAGTTAGTTGTCTGCTCTGTGCCAGTGTCCGTGTCCACTGTGCTCGCTCGACTGGCTCGATACAGCACTACCAATCTAGCAAAGGCTGTCCCGGGGGAATGTCATATCAACCAACATGCCAGGAACACTGGGGGTTTGGAATAACGAACTCATTTATTGAGCCAAACACAAAGTTTCGACCTTATTGGTCTTTATCAAGTGACATAGTGGCACTATGTCACTTGATGAAGACCAATAAGGTCGAAACGTTGTGTTTGGCTCAATAAATGAGTTTGTTATTCCAAATCCGTTTGTGCCCTGTGTTCCTTCAACTACTACTTGCATTGGATTGATTACAGGCTATCGTTCAAACACAGGAGCACCGGTTATTGTATAATCTTTTATTATACTTTTTTTTTTTTTAGGTGTGCAGCATTTATTTAATATATTTGGGAACACTGCGGGTACATGTGTGGGCGGAGTTTGCAACCAGCAACGGACCAGGCAAAGAGCAGACAGCTAACACTTCTTTTATCAACCTACTTTGTTTGTGAGTATAACTGTTCATTCCTGCTAAATATGAAATTATCGAAACGTAGCACTCTATGTATTGTGTCTCGAATTTTTCTCTGCACATGTTGCCTGTTGCGGATGAAGCATCAAACACCCCCAAGGAACATTGCACACTTGGCTGATTTATTCAGTTGAAAGGACTCATGGATGAAATAAATTGTTTGTACACTAAAACAGATTTTCTTTATTACACTGTTCAGCCTATTGTAATACATAATATATATTTTTGTTTTTATTCTCCTATTCACAAACCCTCAATCATTAGTCATTATAGGGATTGTAGATACCCTTCTATTTCCATTAGCTGCTTGTTAAACCCTTTAAATGCTGAAGAGGTCAGTACCGCATTGACCTACACTGCCGACACACTTAATTGCAGTGCGGCCAGATCCGCAAGCCGGGAGATTTCCCGGCTTGCTAGTGGCCGCCCCTCGGCGGTCACGCGTCATCGGGTGCCTGCGCCCCCTGCACGCGCGTCCAGGGCTCCCCGATGGAGCCCTGGTGTCCCGCGATGTGGGGGACGGCGGCAGGGGGTTCCGGGGGACCCGGCGGACCCGGCAGCGGTAGGGAGAGCGCCCCGATCGGAGGGCGCTCTTCCGCTGCTTCGGCGCGCGCCCGTCACCCTCGGGCGCGCGCCAGGCTACTGCTGCGGCCAAGAACGGGCAAATGCTCGAATAAACTTGGCCGCAGCAGTATCAGCACTGAAATGGATTAAGAGATGGGCATTATGATTTCTAATATATAAAAAAAAAAAGTTAAATGACATTGTGTCTAGACATTCACCTAAATATAATCCCCCTGCCCCCTCAAGTCTCCTTACGGTCTAGGTCACTTTGGCATTTCAATAGCCATATTATTCAATATTTATGTCTCCATTCTTAATTTTCACACTAGGTCAATTGTCTCTACCTTATCTTATTTCCCACTTCCTCTCAACATCCAATGTAACCAGATATCCTTCTTACAAACACTGTATATAATATTTATGTTTCTGTAGTTCTGCCATGCCTGATGAAGGACCCGGAGTGGTTCGGAAGCTTGTAACATAACAACTACTTGTTGGTCCAATAAAAGGTATCATAGCACCTACTCCCCCCTCCCTCCTTTGTTACAACATGGAAGAAAGAACCAACACAGCTACCCACCCTTCTTTGCTAAATATAACACTATTTTATTTGAAAGCAAAGACATATTTGACCCAGGGATTACTTAAAAACCTTCATCAGATGAAAATGGGCAATTACATTGTGTATAGTGCAGTTTTCCTGCCTTCTTTATGATGTATGACCCTTAATTGGAGGCATAATTACTTTACAATACCATCAGTCTTGAGTAATTTAAAATATATATTGTTTCTGTGGCTTCAAATTATCATTTTGTATGATTTATTTCCAGGTCCAATCTTAGTTCAGTTATTGTTATTTTTCTAGAATAAGGAAATTACGGTTGTCTCCTGTGGAGCCTAATTCATCTTAATCCTGGAAAATATAATGAGTATAACTGTTGCATAACTAGGGAAGGAAAGGCCTGGGACATGCAAAGCTGGAGGAATGTTGTAGCGACTAGTTCTTAAGAGCATTTTTATGTCTTGATTTTTACAGGATCACATATGGAAATAAATGGTTGACCTGGGATACCATGACGGAGAATATGTAACAGCACTGAATATTACTGCAATATATTACAGGCGTACCCAGCACTAAATAGGTACTACTCTTCAATCAGCAATTGCACTTACTCTTACAGAACGTTTGTATAAATTGCCTATACTCAGCACTAATCATCATTACTAGACTGGATTCTCTCCTCAAATCCCATTAGAATCCACTCCTCTGGCATCCTTCCTGACATTTTCAATGACCATGCAAAAGTGTAAGGAAAATTAAACCACCCCAATCAAGCCCTAAAGTTCTCCTCACTAGAACATTTAGAAACTTTAACCCACAAGAGTTTCTGGCTGACCTTACCAATTGCCCTTGGTACAGAATCGACTTAATTCCCGACCCTGATTCTGCGCTCGTCTATTTCCAATCCAAGTTCTTAAAACTCTGGGATACCCATGCTCCACTACGCAGAAAAAGAATACGGGGGAGGGGGGCACCTTCCATGGGTTACAACTGACCTGATAGCACTCTACCATTTCAGGGATGCCTTGTGGAAAAGCTACAAAGTAACTGGCACTACCAAGGATCTTAGGGCCTTATGCAGAGAGGAACGTTATTTAATGTGAAAACGGCAAGAAAATAGCCACAGAATTGGAGCAAGTTATGGTCGTATGCAGAAAGCTGCGTTACCTAATTTTTCTGATGAGATTCAAAATTGCCAAGTTTTTCTGGATAGATTGAACTCACTATAATATAGGGCAGAATGGCGAGTTGCAGTGCATCTATGCTACCTGCATACCACCCTATTTTAACATGGCGAATTTACCAATCTCTCCACGTGTTTGGCAATTTTTAAAGTAAAGAAACATGCTGTGGAGAATTTTATGAATCTCTCCATGTTCTCTGCAGGAGAAGCTTCTCTGGGAAGTATTTTCTCCAAAATATGGTGCTATTTCCCTTCTCTATCCTCTCTGCATAAGCCCCTTAATCACTACAGATGCCTGCGGAATGTGTGCACAAGGCAAACAAGACATGCAAAAGCACAATATTACTCTGACAATCTCCACCAGAATACATCAAACCCAGCTAACTTCTAGAAGGTTATCCACAATATATTCCAGCCTTCTAGCCATCAACAACCAAGTAATATTACTAAGGAGGATATTACTCTGACAAATCCCACTGACATTGCAAATGCATTCAATGATTACTTTGTGGGGTGTGCTACTAACTTATTAGCAAAACGCAACCCAAACCATAAACACAAAGTACCCCTATAGCCTCACCCTCACCCAACACTGCTCACAATTTTCAATTTGTCCCAGTATCCGAAGAGATTACACAAGCGCTCCTCAAATTAAAACTAAGCAGCCAATGTGGACCTGACTTACTTCAATTGAAGTTCCTAAGACTTGGTGCCCCAGCCTTTAACAAACCAATTGCTTCCCTAGTTAACTCTATCCTGTCTGCAGGCCATATCCCTAACACCTAGAAAACTGCCAGAGTTGTCCCAATCTTCAAAAGTGGGGACAAAAACACTGTCTCACACTACAGGCCAATCTCTCTTCTGCCAAAACTATCCAAAGTCATGGAAAAATGTGTTCACTCCCAATTAAGCGATTACTATACCAAGACAAATACCAGACAAATTTCCCTAGCCAATTCCAATCTGGCTTTTGCCCCAAACACTCCACAGTAACTACCCTGCTAAAAGTTTACAATGAAATCCAGTGTGGAATGGAACTGGGACAACTCACTGGTGCAATATTCCAAGATTTTGCAAAGGCTTTTGATACTGTTGATCATGTTATCTTGCTTAACAAACTGCAGTGCTCTGCAATAGGGACGCATGCTTTAAACTTGTTTCATTTCTACCTATCAGGTAGATTCCAACATATGTCTATCTCAGGCTCTAACTCCAACCCCTTGGATATCACCTGTGGTGTTCTGCAAGGTTCTGTTCTGGGGCCCTACTCTTCTCAGTGTTCATCAATGATCTTCCTACAGCTTGTAATAGAGCTTCAATACACATGTATGCAGATGACACAGCCCTAGCCTCTCTGACACATACTGTACTTCATTCTGACTTTTTGAGACTTGAAAATTGGATTGCCCAAAACAAACTGTTTTTAAACACTGACAAGACTGTAACAATGGTTTGGGACCAAGTCTAAATTTTTAAAGCTTCCAATGACTGAGCTCTACATCAGAACCAACGCTAATACCACCCTACAGTAACTCCTGTTACTAGTTTTAAATACTTGGGCATATGGTTTGACTCCCATTTAACATTTGGGGTGCACATTGATACCCTGACATCCAAAATCTATGCCAAACTAGGTGTACTTTATATGAACAAATCCTCCCTATGTTTGCTGGTCAGAAAGCGTAGCAGTCGCACAACAGATGCTAATGCCAATTATCGACTATGGGGACGTAGTATATGGCTCGGCACCCCAAACTCACCTTAGCAAACTTGATACCCTCTACAAGTCAATATGCCGTTTTGTTCTCCAATGCAACTACTGTACAACACACATCACTGCGAAATGATCAAAGAACCAGATTGATCATCACTTCAGTCTAGGCGCAAAGTTTACCTTTCCTGTCTTGCCTTCAAATACTTTCTGGGCAAGCTACCCATCTATCTGAACAAGCTCCTCTCCTCTACCACATGCAGCACTTATCATCTGAGATCTGACTCCAAATTCTGTTCATGGTCCCATGGTTCAACAAAGTATCTGGCCGCCCCTCCTCTTACCGTGCACCCCAAAACTGGAACATTCTACCGGAAACTCTCACAGCCACAACCAGTCTAAGTTCTTTCAAACTAAAGCTGTCTCACATTTTAATCTGGCCTGTAACTGTTACATACGCCTATAATATATATTATCTCTAACTGTGCATGCAATGTCTTGTATATAATGTATACGCTGTTCACTATGTAACTATGTATTTGTAACCATGTATTATTTGTATCTTACTGTAGCTCTATGCCCAGTACATACTTGAAAACGAGAGGTAACTCTCAATGTTTTACTTCCTGATAAAACTTTTTATAAATAAATAAAGAATTAATTATGAACGCTGAGAAGTTTTCTGCAAACAGTAGAGAACTGAAATAAAAGTCGTGTGAGGTTTCCAGAGCTCTATACACTATAATTTAATCTATGACGAACTTCAATATTAGTCTCCTAACATGTATTACAACCTACTGTACAAACACCAATATTGCTATTAGAGCATAACATTCATTATCACAAACTGCATTAAAGAACTAGCGAGATTATGATCTCAGACCTTTAATCCTGACAAGCTAGACTTAATAATGAGACAACAGTATGCCATAAAACTGTTCCTCTGATCATATTAGTACAGTTCCAAATTGTAATCTCTTACATTGAAACATCATTATATCATATGCAATATATCCATTAACAGTATGTGATATATAGTTTATGTTTTATCTTAACTGTAAAAGTTTGCCAAGAGTAATACACTGTGTGTGTGTGTGTGTGTGTGTGTGTGTGTGTGTGTGTGTGTGTGTGTGTGTGTGTGTGTGTGTGTGTGTGTATAATGTCCATTTTACTGAAAATATATTCAAATGTTTTGTTCAGATGAAAAAATAACATCATTTGTGCCTGCTCACATTCTTCACATATTTCATTTTCACATGTACAGCTGTACTGTAATTTTCACTAATTTGTGGAGGGAAGAGAGCGCAACTTGTTTGACTTCCTCTGGATCAATATACTGTGAGTACAAATATAGGATAAAGTATCTGTCATCTAAATTTAGCATAGGTTCAACTTGATGGACGATGTCTTTTTTCAACCTCTTCTACTATCTAACTCCCAGGAAGCATATGTAGGATAAATACACAAAAGACATACAGTATGGTGCAATATGTCTGATACTTGAAATTTTTTAGAGATTAGGTGGGTATTATTGCACTCACAAAGTGGATGTCTAAATCAGGTTCATCAGTGAAGTACAAATCTTCTAAGTGGTCTTTAAATGAAAGAGACAGGAACATAGCGTAATCCGCATAGAGATTTCTATACATAGGAAAAATAAAACAAATACACCCAGAAACATCTGTTTAAAAAGGCATCAGAGCCGCAAACATCCGTATATCTCCCTTCCAAACACGGTCCTCGTTCCTCTGCGTGACGTCAACTCTAGAGACTTGGTACCGAAGTGATGGAGAGGTTATCCTGCTTAAACATGACGGCCGAGCTGTTTTGATAGCCCTCGTGCTAGACTAGTATCCAGATCAGGACTACAGGCAAGGCTTTGGCCGTTGGATGTCCATTTCCTTCTCCATCACTCTGGGACCAACTCCCTGGAGGTGACGTCATGCAGAGGAACGATGACAGTATTTGGAAGGCCGATACGGACGTTCACGTCTTTACCCTGCGGGCTCTGTTGCCTTTTTAAACGGATGTTTGAGTGTATTTGTTCTATTTTCTCCATGTATAGAAATCTCTATGCGGGATTACGCTATGTTCCTGTTTCTTCTATTTATATACCACTAAGAAGATTTGTACTTCACTGACGAGCCTGATTTAGACATCCACCTTGGTAGTGCAATAATACTCACCCAATCTCAAATATTTTGAAGTATCAGACATATTGAACCATATGTCTTTCGTGTATTTATCCTGCATATGCCTCCGGGGAGCTGTACTTTAACCACACTCCAGAAATGTCTGTAACACCACTTGGAAGGTCTCTTTGCTGAGCAGCACTTAAGAAGCTTAAGAGAAGTGGTTGTAGTTTTCATTTGGATTTTGTTATTATATTCTGCAGTTTTATATTTTACACTTTCACATTTATATACACAGTTATATGTTTCATATATATCACTATATTATATATTCACTCATATCACAGTATAGATTATGGGTACTGTATCTAGATAGTTGTGCTTTAGTTTTCTTTGTTTGCATTTGTAATTTTCACTAAGTTTGGCAAAACATTAAAATTCATACTGCATTACGTGCATTAAAATAACTGCCAAATTATTAATTTTCCACACAGACATGCATGAACCTGGCATATACATAATGGATTGGTATTTGTGCTGTCTCACTCATATAATTGTAAAAGATAATAAACATACCTTAAATAATAAAACTAGAGTCAATAGCAGCAGAGAATGAAATACATGAGAAAGCTCTATCATTTTATAGTAATGGTTTGCTAAGTGGGTTTGGTGCTTCAATAAATGTATTTTTTATGTTAATTCTAACTTATATACAGTACAAATGCTCTTGTTCTACATTAAACAAATAAACAGCACAACATGTATATGAACGTTATTTCTAATAGGAGGGTAGCTTGCCCAGAAAGTATCTGAAGGCAAGACAGGAAAAATGAACTTTGCGCCTGGACTCAAGTTCTTTGTGCATTTCGCAGTGATGTGTGTTTTAGTACATTGGAGAGCAAAGGGTCATATTAAGTTGTAGAGCTGGAGACACTCAAAGCCGCCACCAGTCTAAGTTCATTCAAAACTAAAGATGTCTCATTTTAATCTGGTTTGTAACTGTTACATTTGACTATAACATATATAATCTTTACTGTTCATGCAATGTCTTTATATATAATGTATAACCTTGTTCATTTTATGTAACCATGTACAGTATTGCCATCATAAATGTGTGCCCAAGACATACTTGAAAATGAGAGCTAACTCTCAATGTATTAGTTCCTGGTAAAACATTTAATAAATAAATACATTTACCAAGACATTCAGTTCCGGAGGGTGTTGACTGAAATCCTTCATTACAGTCACATTGATAGCTTCCGATAGAGTTGACACAGCGACCATTTTCACAGATGCCTGGCTTGCTACGACATTCATTCTCATCTTTAACATGCCAGTAGGGCAAACACAAAAAAGGATAACAAAGTAAACGTTATTGCAAAGCACAATGTACAAAATAACAGTCATGGTGTTCTGCATGAAGATGTACCACAGAACAAAATATTCTAAAATACAGACAAATACCAAACTTAATATTTTTTGATCAAAAGGCTCACGTAATTTGGGTTTTAATTTTAGTCAAAGAACATAATTTTTTTTAAGAAAAAAAAAACTCTAAAATTTGCATTAATAGCATTAGTTTGAGTACACAGAAAATGTAAATACTCTTTGGCCCTGGTTCAGTAAGGTGTGATAAGCGCAGATAACTTGCTATCGTAGGGAAAGCCCTATTAAAGTCAATGGGGCTTTCATGCGACAGCAAGTAATCTGCACTTATCATACCTTACAGAATAAGGGGCTTTATATCAAAAAGGAAATGGCCCAAAGAAAAGCAAAGGCCGGTTGGGTAATAACGATCTCAGCTTCTTAAACTCTAATTGTAATAACACTCAGGTTCCATCTATTGTAATTTAAAGGCAACATACAATACAAGACCTCAGGGGCAGATATTTCCTATTCAAAAATGCATAATTTCTTATGAAAACTATATTTCAATTCATGAAAGTGGTACAACCCACTTCAAAAGCAATGAAATGTGACTAGGATGCAATGAAATATGAATCATAAAGAAACACAAACATTAAAAGGACACCTATCTAGTGGGAGCTACTGTACCATGAGGGTTGTGTGTGATGACCGGTTACAAAGGCCAAATTAAATGAACATTAGCTCTCTGAATCAACACATTTTATTGGGAATTTTTTTCATTGAGGAAGTCTCCATAAATGAAATCCTTTGGTGTATAAGTAATACCTTACCAATACATCCTTCTCCATCGGGTCTTCGTACCATTCCAGGAGGACAAATGCACATGAATGTCCCAATCAGGTTTTTGCAAAGCATCCCCCGAGATTCACAGTCATGGAAGCCCTCTGAACACTCATTGAGATCTGGAAAAAAGCATTCGTGGCACCCTGAGCACTAAAGGATTCTTAATGGCCTATTCTTAGTACTATTAACATTATTAAAAATATAATGTTATAAGGAGTTGACATTATTTTTTTTAAAAGGTATTTTACCTTTACACATCTTCTGGTCCTCTCTAAGAACATACCCCGCAGGACACGTGCATTCATAGGAACCGTAAGTGTTGATACAACGAAATGCACACAGCAGTGGATTTTGGCTGCATTCATTGATATCTGTAAAGAAACAGAATGAAGTACTTTACATTTATCTTTAACAAATAATTGGAGTGGATGTGAACCAAAATGTGTTTTAAAACTAAATATTATTTAGGTTATTGAATTAAAGAAAAAAATGTTAGATGTCTTTATTTAATGCATTTCCTACTGAAGTACTGCTAGTAAATCATGGTTCAAAGACCAGATGACAGAGAATTATGAAATCACTAAGAAAGGAAGATCTTTCCTGAAACACTAAACAGTATTGGAAAAGGATGAGTGTGTTTATAGACTTAAGGTTTAGCGAGTGAGACGGGTATGTTTGAAAGATTGAAATCAGAGAAGAAAGAAAATGATGTGTGATTACCTTCACAGTTCATCATTGGTCCAGGTTCAAATCCCTCATCGCAGGAACATTCAAAAGTACCAACGACATTTGTGCAAGTGCCATTCCCGCATGGATTACCAATGGAACATTCATCGGTATCTGGAATATGTTAGGTTCACATTAAAACAAACAGCCCCAACATCTTTCTTTACGGATGGTAAAGGAGAACAGAACAAAAAACAGAAACCACTAAATTAACCATAAAAAGATATTACAGTATATCATTTAGTAGAATAATAATGCATAATACTGTACATAAACATTTACTAGCATAATAGGAATGTTAGGTGAGTGCAAAATCAAACATACCTACACAGTTGACTCCAGTGTAATCCAAATTGTACCCCACAGGACACTCACATCGAAAAGATCCATCAGTATTGATACAATGACCGTTTGCACAAATTCCAGGGTTTTCAAGGCATTCATTGACATCTTAAGAAAATGAACCCATATTAACAATGTGGAGAGTGGAAAGAAGTTTTGTAGTTTTGTTTATTTACTCACTATAACTTAATTTGTGTCTGGTCATAATAATATTATATTTTAATTGTAATATTAAGTATAATGTATTGGATTCCAAAATAACTTGAATGCATCCCAAGGCATTGCGATAAACCAAAATCTACGTATTTGAAAAGGTTAGACAAAGAAGAACATTATTCTTTATTTCAACCCAGAATTAGATAAATATCAAAATGTATTTTATAGTCTTGATTTAAACAAATCTGTTTACGCTTTGGATTTTGTATCTCCAAATAAACCTGCTATTTATATAGATGCCAAGTGCTAGATACTGTACATTTATTGGTAAAGAGATGCTCGAAAATAAATAACTTTATACAAATTGATCAAATACTACTTGTTTGACAAAATAGGAAATGCTTAATTTGTGGCAACCATAGAACTGATCTTAACTCCATGCTCCATGTAGGTTAAACAGAAAAAAATTGAGGCTAGAGGCACCTAAAAGGAAGTTTGCCATTTCCATTATTAACAAATTGGATTTAGACATCAAACTAATTTGCATGGCTTTGTGTTTCACCAATTAATGTAGCAAGTGTTGCTAATATTAATACACCCTTTTAACTTGACCTTGCTCCAGTGTGGTTATATTGTAAGCTCTCTATGCATTTGTCACCTAGCCGTTTGTCAACGTCAGCTATGATATCACAATAATTTGCAAAACAAATCATTACCTTCTCGTGTATCTCCAATGCCAGGGATGGTTCCATGTCCATAGGGACACAAATCCTGAAAAGCCACTGCCAGGAGCAAAAAAATAAAATAAAAGCAAAGGCTACACATCTACACAGCTACACATCTGTAATTAAATCATTAAAGGTGCCTCATTTTAGCATGTAACAATGCAGATGGTAGAAAGGGTTAAAGCAATGGCTATTACATTGACATTACGGTAGGTTAGATAGGAAATACCAAAATACTGCCAACCCAGATCTGAACACAGAGGTTTGGCCCAGCATAATTTGTAAAGCGCCAGCTGAACTGGCAGCAGGCAGAATTCTATCCTCTTGCTTCCTAATCAGGTTTCCATATTACTCAATGTAAAAATCTGTCTCGGTTTTGGCTTTCTTCCTCCCCATAAGGAGCCTTTCCCTTGGCAAGTTCATGTGAGTGTTTCTAGCTGGCACACTTTATTTTTATCCCATCAAAAAGCACATACAGTATAGTAAATAAACGTCTTATTACAGAAAGCCCTAAACATTCCTGCAATAGTGGCTTTGTATTTTCATGTACAACCTGGACTATATCAACCGTGTGTGGTAGGGCTGTCACTTCTATTTTTATATATAAATCAGTCCCCCTTTTCATTTTAGTATAAACAGTTTTCACACCAAGGTACCACCCTTTTTTATTTACAAATATTACAATTCTACTTTAACAAAAACAACTTGCCCCTTTTCTAGTTTTACAGAATAAATAAATGCTTACATGTCTACAGTCCAAAGGGTTTTACCCTAATGTCTACTAAATGATCTCTTTATAAATTAAGCTCAGCATCACTACTTTTATTTAAGTAACTGTGACCACTGTTTATCCCCTCCATTATCCATACTACTATTACTACAGCAAGCCTTGTTTTCAGATCAACTTATACTTGGGTACAGAACGGACCTTGCTCAAAATGAACAGGATCATGAGAAAAGAAGACATGTCCAATACCAGGAATCTGGGACTTTTGGCAAATCCTTTGATCTCGTGTCACCGGCACAAATTAAATTTTAAGCTATTTAGGAATTAGATCATTTGTCTTTATTATTAATCTACCTTGCACTGATCTGCAAATATGTTTAACACCATTACAAAATGTAAAACTGTTGAGCGGAGTTAGTCTGGGGGCCCAACTGTTGACTGGGGGTAGTTTCTGGGCCTAGCTAGCAGCAAGGTAAGAGGTTTGCCCAGGCACCCAATAGCTGAAGTTGGGCCAGATACTCCCTTCCTGTAGCCGGCCCTGCTGCCTACTTTTCCTGACACAACTTGATCTCCACTTATGGCTCATAACATCTGCAATGATTTACCGGCCCTTTTTGCATGGAATGAATTATAAAGTATTTGCATTGAATTATTATTTTTGCTAATGTTAACTAGCCTATTTACAGAGCGCTTAAATTCATACATGCTCACACTGTCAAAGTTATACTACAAGAGTTTTTATTAGATTCAAAATATTATTTAAAAGCTTTTCTAAAAATTCCGTATTTGCTTGATCACCACCAATATCTCAGTGATTTATAAACAATATTTATTATTAAGCATTCATCATGTACCTTCGTCTTCCCTTGGGCAGAGTTCACATGGATTGCCCCAGCCTTCTCCTGGCATCTTGCTGCAGCAACATTTTGCTTTAGTGCTGTTGTAGGCTTTTGGAACGGAGCATTTCCCATTTTCAAATTTGGTAAAACAGAAACTTTGGCGAGTATCTAAAAAAATAAACAAAAGATAGCATTGGTTTTGTTGGAAAAAGAGGACAATAATTGTATAGTCTAAAACAGCACAGTTATTTTAGCGATAGACGATTATTAGGCAATTGGGAAAAATAATCTGCAGCCAGTGGTAGAGTTAATAGGAACAGCGATATGCTATTTTACATAGGAATACAGACAATATTTTTATATAGATTATCCAACCATGTCAATCTCATTCAGGCATTTTCAAGCTACAATTCACATCTTTCTCACTATCTTCTCTCTTCCGACTAGAATGCTAAGAGATCTCTTAGGAATCACGTGCCATGTATTCTACCTTCCACTTTTCCCAGTGCAGAGCTGCAGGTGTAGTGCATACAGTATACATTCATTCAAAAGGCATCAATTAAAGGGGGAATCCGTCCTAGAACCAATGTGAACTTGTTCCAGTGACATGTTTAAGCAGTTTCCTCTGGATAATTGATACCTTTATTTTACCCAGATCAGTTAGGCCAGGGGTGCATGATTTTCTAGGGGGGGGCGCGGTGGTTACAGAGGCCCCGTGCTCTTCCCCAAGGCATTTAAATTAAATGTGAGGCATCTGTAACTTCTCTTACTTGCTCTCTGCCGGTTCTTTGGCGACGCGAAGCCATGACAACGCAGCATCAAATGACGCCATGCGGTCAAATGGCAACGTGATGTCATATGACGCCGCCAAAGCCAGAAAGCAGTTAAGGAGGGGGGCGCAAGCAGGGGGGGAGAGCAGATAGGGGTGCAAACAGAAAAGTTTGCGCACCCCTGAGTTAGACATGTTGGGTTTGACATAATCTGGCTATTCCATTTTCTGTGATGTCACTGGCTGTACAAGCTCTTGCTTAATATACACAGTCTCCTCTCCCCACCTCCCCTTAACTTTATTAGCACTCTGATAAGAACAGGGTGAGATAAGAGCAAAGGAAACACGTTGCCTCATTCAGGGCTCACGACAAAAATGTAACTGGTCAACAATGTGGGATTGTACCTTAAAAAGTAATCCCTTAAAAGCCATATTTAATTTTTTGGAGGATCAGGGAAATGTACAGTATTTCTTGTTTTTCTAACCAAGTACTGCAGGGGGACTTAGGGATGTGCCCCTACATTTATAGCTAGTTCAAAATTGTGGCTGCTTTAAACAAAGTAGATATTTGTATAGAAAATGTGGAAAATACTTCAGCAATTTCCCTTACTCTTCAACATCTGCCTAAGAATAGATACAGTAAAAAAATAGTCCTAATGTGGCGCTTAAGTTCTGGTGTGTCAGCATCACACCTGCCTGTATTTAGTATAACTTACCAAAGCACCTCCTCCCATTTTCTGACAAAACAAACCCTGGGGGGCAGACACACTGAAAGCCTCCTGGAGTGTTCGAACATTTTCCAAAAAGACATATATTGGGTTCTTGAGTGCATTCATCAATATCTAGAGAACAGAAAGCCAATAATTACAATGATATTTCCAGACATTCACTACATTTGTGTGATGTGCTTCCATGCTTCTTTTTACAAATTTTACATTGAAAAATCTAGACTATTGTAGGCATTAGTTGAATTGGGCAAATCCAAAATGTACTGTACAGTAATTTGATTCGTGTATGTGAAGCAGTTTTAAAGAAAGTACGAGTACCAGTATTACAGTAGGTGATACAATAACAATTGTCAGTCCAAATAAAAAATGTAAGACAAGCTCATAAAGAAAGCATAAAAATGCAGATTGTTAATCAAACTCTTCACAGATATATAGATGATCGAATCACTACGTTTTCTAAATAAACACCAGTTCTATAGTTTTCTTGTTTTCTGAATGACTCAATACAGTAAAAAATGACAACGATTGTTAAATGTAGTTAGCACGCCAATTTCTAGAAAATAAAATCTGAATGTTTCAGGAATGTATCACAACTCATCCAAATAAGTAGATCTGATTATAAACTTGTTTTTCATGTTATTATAAATTTATAATAGCACAGTAAAAAGCTGAAACACAAACATAAATTAGCATTTTTAACCTTTTTGTCATGTGTTGCAGGCTATTAAGTCAGGAACCACAAGGTCTAAAAGAATTCAGCATGTAATCTTCTAACAGCAAACACAGCAAAATATTATTCCTAGGTGTTTATCTCAAACACTATTAACTAAAAAAAGAGAAAACTATTATTTTATATACAGCACTGCTTTGAGATAAAAATCCTCCATATCTCTAAAGAATTAAACAGGAACATTCAGAGTACAGAATATCCCACTTTATATGAAAATAAGACACATTGGAGCCAGAGACCCTTAAATCCGCCAGACGACTAACGATACTACCCCATCTCCAACGGTGACGTTATTCAGAAGCGACCCGCCTGCTGCCGTGTGCTGGAAGACTCAGTGTCTGACACTGGGAGAGTGTTGGCATCTCTACTTAGACCTTGATGGTCTTACATGCTATTTCAAACCAGCTAAGTTTTGAGCTTGACACTTTTTTTTAGAGCATTAATTATATAAAGCATTGTTGTACTATATATTTGTCTCTTTTTAATCCTTACATTTTGGGATTTTTTTTTATATCACTTTTTTTTTTTATTGAGAACAACATACATCCAAATGATAACGACAATGTCATAGGCACATGACAAGATTTTTCAACTGAGTTAAACAACATGTTGTCCCAAAATGGGTATTTTTCAGTTGGTGGGGGGGGGGGGTGGTCTAAGGGGGGGAGGGGGGGAAGACATACTGGGTGGGGGGGTGGGTGTAGGATGGGGGAACTCAGTTTTCTTCCTCCCTTTCCATCAGTACGAGGACGGCCTAATGCAGGCCTAGTCCTAGCGGGCCGCTCACATTTTGGGATTTTAATGAAGATGTATATGGAAGATCAACTGTCCATAAAGAGGATGTTTTAACCCCTCAAACAAATGCTTGAATACATAAACTATCACGTGAGTAGTATTAATCTTCCCTACCCTATCACTGATTGCTGCCGGGCAGCGAACAGACAACGCTCCCACCAGCTGGGCTTTAAATAGCCCACCTCTATAGCCCCTCCCCGGGCCCCTCACAACCCCCCGAGCTGGTGGTGAGGAGAGCAAAGGGAGGGGAAAGGGCGGGCTGGAGAGGCGGAGCCTAGTCCCCCAGTCAGGAGGCCCCCACGCCGATGGCCGCTTTCTAGCAGTGTAACACTATATTTTTACTCTACTTATTTTCAGATATCGTTGGATATTCTGCGCTCTGAGGTTCCTGCTTCGTTCTTATTTTACTATTGGAAAAAGTCTTGTTTCTGGAGCTGCACTATTACATAAAAAATTGTATTGTATACACAAAGAATTCTTTATTTACACATTTTAAGTGTTTTCTTTTACTTTATATACTGTAGTATATTTATGTCACACAGGATCTTTTCCTCTTTCTTCAACTTCTTTAAAGCAATTTATATCACTATTTCTGTGGAGGTTTAAATTAGAGTGAATTTGTTTTGCGCTCATCCTGTTCTTTTTTTATAGACGGGCAATTGTTTGGGGCGGGCGTTAGATCAGCCATTTCCTTTGGTCTGCGGATTTCCCCGAATCAGTCTCAAAAAGGGCGATTCGTCTTCTGCTGATTTTTTTTTTATCACTTACAATCCATATGGCAGATTCCGCAATCCGATGACGAATTTAAAAAAAATTCCCCAATGGATTGCGAAATCTGTGGATTCTTAAAAATCCACGTGGATTGTATCCAATGGCGATTTTGGATTAATCTGCACAGATTGAAACTCTAACAATCCGTCGACGGATTTTACCCTTCCAGAACGAATTGGAACCGAAAGCTCGGGAAATTCGGGGAAACGGATTGACAGTTTCGTCCATCTCCATTCTTTTTTTAGTGACATCTATAAAGAAGCCTGAACTTCTCACAGTTCTAGAACAGCAGGCACGACTAATAGCTGCTTGATATTATGTTTGCCAAGCATTACAGTTCTGTAGACACTGACAGATTAAATAGACCATCTGCATCTTGACGTGCAGAAACATTTAGCTAAAAGAAAAAAAATATACAGCTTCTCTTTTTTCAAAATTGTACTAAGTTCTTTTTAATGTTAGTAAAAGTTTAAAATGCTGGATCTGAGTGTTTGATGGGAAACATGCCGTCTAATAAAATGTCTGCACTGTTTAATATATTTTGTCTCTGAACGTTGTTGGTTTTGTGGTGACTGGCACTTTTCCAATCCTGTGTGTCTAGGTCTAAATTGTATCACCACATTTAGTATGCAGATTTTACTATGATTATGAGATGCCGGCTTATTCAGTTAAATGAATAGCATAGTGTTATACACAAACACACACACACACACACACACACACACACACACACACACACACACACACATCTAAATATGTGGGGCCATATTTACTAAAAAAATGCTACTCCATAAGACACCATCCATGCTTGAGGACACATTACAGCCTCTTCAAGAAAATGGTCCATAATAGGTTACAGTTACTAAGCGTTGTTACTCCATAAGATACTTTACTTGAATGGTCCATAAAGGACCGCATTTACTAATACTGTATATGCATAAAGGTGCTTTATGAAATAGCATGGCATTTCGTTTTAGTTTTAAACAAATTTGTATTACGTGAAATCTTTTATACGCATATATAACTGTATTCAAAATGCTGTAAATGGTGTGAATGTTCTAATAACATAATAAAGAAATATTTGAAGTCTGTATAGTCTAGTATTAAACCTAACAACTGAAATAACTGAAGCGCTGTTTCCCCCACTCTATGGGAAATGTGGCCGCTACTGAGTGTGTGGTGCTTTACCTGTGGCTCACAGGAGGCCTGAACCTCCACTGCTGGGAGCCCGGGGTATACCTGATCTGTTTGGCGACCTCCACCTGTGAGGAATCCTTACAGCACCAGATAACCCATTCACAGGACCCCACTAAGATCACACACTTGTATTTAATAACAGTTTACTGAACACAGATACAACTAGATATATCATTAACCCACATACAATGTAGGCCTCGCACGACCGTAGCCCCACCGTGCACTCCAACCATAGTGTCCACCCTTGATGGGATTTCCCCAAAGTATTGAGGGGCCCCTGGGCACCCAACCTCCCTGGTGTCAACAAGAGCCAACCCACCCAATGTGTGAGACAGCGCTGCCCACAGTAACTGAAAGTGTTATAGTTGGTGCACATTGTGAGGTACCTGCCCAGGTGCTCCAGCACCCGGGTATGGCCAAAAAGCAAAAGGGATCCACTGATCCAGCGACGTTGATGTCAGCGAAGCCTCCGCCTCAGCGTGGGGTGAACTCCGGTAGGAGGGTCTCACCTTTGATAGTCTTTGATAGTGCGGTGGTGGTCCTGCCCCAGACCACAGTCTGCAAATCGCTGTGTGGCGTCTTCAAATGGCACTATACGCTAACTTTATACAGCTACAGGGAAATGTCCCTAGCTATGGGGTTTCCCTGTAGCAGCCACAATCTGATTAGGTGAGTGGGGCCTATCTTGGACCTAAAGGGTTAATCTGGCCTAGTCTGGATGCCACTGACACCCAGACACTACCTTCCCTTTCTCTGTCCTGGCTCCAACTGTCAGAATTCCAACTGCCAGAACTCTAACTGCCATGCATCTCTCAGCCCTATTGGCTGAGCCACGCTGCGTGGTCATCCCCTAAAGCATTGCGGGGAGAGTAGTTCCCCTGCTGTGCTATACTCCTAATGGCCGCCACTTGCGCTTGCTACTGCACATCCCCCCAAACCCTCCCCAGCCTCCGCTGCCTATGGAAAGGTAAGGAGAAAAACAGGGGACCAGGGGGACCAAGGCTATACTCTCCCCCTGGTGAAAGAACCAACCAACCCGCTTGGGAACGACATAACCATCAACCCAATATTTATATAATAAAATTGCACGACATGCATATGCAACATAACATATTGTAATGGCTTTATATCAGATTGTACATTTTTGAGAACATTACAATGACAGATTTAATTTTGCTACGAGACAACTGCTGAGCTTAATAGTGGGGTGCCTCTAACGAATCATAGGTTACCCGGTTGAGAGGATACCTCACTCTTTGGCTTCTGTGAATCTCTTCTTCAGCAACTCCCTCTGGGGAGTAATAATCATAAGCTTGAGGCTCGGGCATAGGGGGTGTAACAGTCTCTGAAATGTCTCATTCAGGTACAAACAAGGACTCCTAGGGTCCAATGGAGGGCTCAATGGAGCCACCTGAGAAGGTGTATGCTGCCTGGGCCCATTACCCGTGGTTCCTTCGGGAGGTGCCCCATGACTGTGGTCTGTACTACTGGAGGGCCCTACCATAGGATCCTCAGGTATCTCTGTTACTATTTCTGAGCTCTCATCAGCTCCACTGGGCTCACCGGCCAATGGTGTAATCTCTATTTCAAGATGGTCATCCCCCACTTGTGGAATAGGCAGAAGATGATTTCAGTGCCAGACCTTTACCCAGCCATCTGCGTCTCTTATGCGGTAGACCAGGAGGCCCAACATCTGAGATTCTACTTCAAAAACTCTGTCTCGCCAATGGTCGGCCAGCTTGTGTTTGCCGGAGATCCCAAGGTTGTGGAGAATGGCATCTCCAGGACGAATCTCCTGATGGCAGACCTTATGGTCGTAGCACCATTTGCTACAGGCATTCAGATGAGCCGATGCCTTCTCTGCTAGTTGGTAGGCTCATAGCAGGCTTTCTTGGAACCGCTGTACGTACTTGAAGTGCGTCCTGTTGGGTACCCCATTGGTAGATACCTTCAGACGTATATCTACTGGAAGCCGTGCTTCTCGTCCAAACATTAGAAAGTAGGGAGTGTATCCCGTAGACTCGTGGTGGGTGCAGTTATAGGCATGCACCAAGAATTCCACGTGCTTACTCCACTCATTCTTCTGTGAACATTTTAGGGTACACCGAGGAGTGACACTTATATGCTTATATATATATGTTGTGGTTATTTTGGGGGTTCAATATGAGCTTGTAGGTGTCCTGTATGTTTTACAATTCTTGTTCAGCTGGTCTTAGCTGATTGGAGGGTGGCTCCTCCTACCTAGTTGAAGCTCACCCCCTCCCACATTTAAATGGTTAAAAGCTCACTCCATTGCATCTCCTACTCTCAGGGGAACTTGCTTGCTTGCAGTTTGATTGTGACAAATCTAATACAGAGTGCTTTTCCTGGTAATGTACATGTTAATAAGAGTTTCAATTAGACTTAGAACTATGCAACTAATTTTGACAGATTTATTATAAATCATTCTTCCTGGTAATGCACAGATTATTAAGAATTTATATTAGTGTTAGGTACCCTTGAGATGTGGTCTGCCGTGTAGTGGCTCAAGGGCTTACAACACTTTGGCCAAAATGTTAAACTAAAAGGCCATTTAATTTAATAGATATCTATACATATATATTTAGGCACTGTGCCGTGTATAAGTTTCACTGGATGTGCACTGAGCTCTGTCTGTGCTTCATGTTCTGTCTCTGGTTTTAAATATATATTGCCATGCTCAGTAGCACTCCTCTGTGACATTTATATGCTTATATATATGTTGTGGTTATTTTGGGGGTTCAATATGAGCTTGTAGGTGTCCTGTATGTTTCACATACAATATAGGACTCACACGGCCGTAGCCCCATCGTGCCCTCCAACCATTGTGTCCACCCTTGATGGGATTTCCCCAAAGTACTGAGGGGCCCCTGGGCACCCAACCTCCTTGGTGTCAACAAGAGCCAACACAGCCAAAGTGAGAGACAGCGCTGCCCACAGTAACTGAAAGTGTTATAGTTGGTGCACGTTGTGAGGTACCTGCCCAGGTGCTCCAGCACCCGGGTGTCACGGAAGACCAGTACTTAAACACCAAAACCACCGGGATCACTAGCACCAGACAAGACAAAGTTGTTGAATAAAATGAAGTTTATTCTGGCACGCCAGCAGACAAAACAAAGATGTACAAAGCAAGATACAATACCAACTGGGGCCTGGGGAGTAGACTCTAGCCTCGCTAGGTGCAGGGGCCTGCTTCAAGAAGGCTTACCCTGTCCGCTTCTCGTCCAGGATCTCAGAGTGCTGATCACACACAGTAGCGCCTCTGATATATCTCTCCAGCTGGTCACTGTAAAGATCAACTCCTTCACAGAAGGTTTCTCAGTCTCTCTGTCTCTCAGATAGTCCTCTGAGGGAATCTACACACTCCTTCCCAGGGTGTCTCTCAGTCTCGTTAGCCTCTCTTGCTCTCAGATGGTCTCTAAAGGTAGATCTCTATTCTATGATCAGCAGCACCCCTTATATAGCCCTCTGTGGCTATCGGTTACATGGGAGGGGGCTGCTGGACAATCAGAGCACAGATTAAGTTAGTTCCACAAAAGCCAGAGCAGGGGAGTGCTAAGGCACTCAAGACTTCCCACTGGCTTGAAGCCTCAGAGTCTGCACAATACAATGTTCTTACTCCCAGATCTGATCAGCAGCCTTTCACCTCCCCCCAGGAGTCCCGACACCTAGCTGTCCCTAATCCTATCATTTCTATAGAAAGCTTCAACTAAGTGGATTGCATTCTTCATAGAAATGACAGTAACAATGGAATATCTCATTTGCTTTCTTGCAGGGCTGACACCCAAAGTACATTTACAGAAGAATGTTGATTCACTAAACTGTGGGATTGCATTTACAGGGAATAACGAATAGAGACTTTGAAGTGCATTCTTACAGACAGTGCATTATGCATTTACACATTCCCTGTTCTTCTCAAGATATTAAATACATTTGGCCAAAATAAGTCTTACACAGGTGACCAAGTTCCATAGATTTAGGGGTAGCTAGCTGGGCTTCATCCCAGTTTTGTGATGCCAGCTAGCCCTACCGTCACACCGGGTATGGCCGAAAAGCAAAAGGGATCCACTGATCCAGATAAGTCAATGTCAGTGAAGCCTCTGCGTGGAGTGAACTCCGGTAGGAGGGTCTAACCTTTGACAGTCCACAAATCTCTGTGCGGTGAGTTTAAATGGCACTACACACTAACTGTATACAGCTACAGGGGAAATGTCCCTATCTAGGGGTTTCCCTGTAGTAGCCACAATCTGATTAGGTGAGTGGGGCCTATCTTGGACCTAAAGGGTTAATCTGGCCTAGTCTGAATGCCACTGACACCCAGACTCTACTCTCTGTCCTAGCTCCAACTGGCAGAATTCCAACTGGCAGAATTCTAACTGCCATGCATCTTGCATCACTATTGGCCGAGCCATACTGCGTGATCATCCCCTACAGCATTCTGGGGGTGTAGTTCCCCTGCTGTGCTATACTCCTAATGGCTGCTGCTTGCGCTTGCTACTGCACATTCCCCACACTCTCCCCAGCCTATGGAAAGGTAAGTGGACAAACAGGGGACAAGGGGGACCCAGGCTATATAACATTTAAAAAACATATGGAATTCATTAAATGACTACATCCGTGGCATATTGTGTGTCAAACTCAAAAAAGTAAAACATTAAAAAATAATATATACAGTCTATGTCCTATGATATAATATATATCAAATATATCATAACATATACCAGGACCCTTCAACTAGTTCTCCAAACGGGCCAGATTAGAAGGGTCACAAGCTTATTGTAATGTAAAGACTTGAAAACTATTATGTTTAAACATGTCACCAGCATTAATAACATCTACGTATACTGTACCATTAATATTTACATTACCTTTACTTACAGGTGAATTTCAGTCTGAAATATAGCAAAAATAGCAGAAGCTTTGCTACATCAAGGTCTATTGCAGGCCGCATCTGGCCTGCGGGCTACCAGTTGAACAGTCATGAAATATATAGTGGGTGTCATATATAGATAGAGCTTTAGCCATTGTTACTCCTCAACACTAATTAGATCCAATGGGTGTTAACTAGAACCAATGGCCAACACTGCTTAGCAAATTATCACTGGCTAAATAGAAAAACTCCCAATATTATGTAAAATTGTGAGGCTTACATTTAACCCCACCCACCGCCCCCCCCCCCAAAAAAAATAGTAATAGTACAGATTATTCAAGAACCCTGTCTATGATATGATTTGTAATTTAATGATAAAACATAAAAACACAGATGATGGATTATGGGCCAGAGTAGATACTTCTGAATTGTCCTTAATATTTCCTAAGAATGTACAGATTGGTGTTAAGTTGTGATATCTTCTGGCAGATGAACATTAGCGTTCTTCATTGATGACAAATAGTGTACAGAGCCACGGTACTATCATTTCATCCATGAAGAACTGTAATGTTGGTCCAACAGAAGGTATCACCAACTTACCTGCTTGTCCAGAACCAATGCAGCTACTAGAATATATATAAACACATAAGCTTACCTATGCAGTTATCACTTTCAACTTCGTATCCAGGGGGGCAGATGCATCGGAATGAGCCTTCCAAATTTTGACAGGTACCAGGAGAACATGAACCAGGATATGCCACACACTCATTGATGTCTTCAATAAAGCAGAAATAGAATGATTACCAACTGCTTCCCTAATTTCTTCTAATGCGCTGCTATTATCAAATATCATTTAAATGCAAACATTTTATGACAGTGATAATATTGCTGTGTTGTGGGTTCCGACTGTTGATGGAAGGTGATATTTGGAGACAGGCTAAATAGTAGACAAGATCAGCCAAGAACAATGTGGTTGATTTACAAGTTGCAAAGTAAAGAAAAAGATCGTTGGGTGAATGTTGGCCAGGATAAATTCTGCCAATATACCTGTAAGTAATCCATTTGATTCCCCCAATTAGTCACATGCTGATTTTCCAAGGTACAAATAAACTGGGAGAATTTCCAAACGCACTATATATCATGATATTTGTGGAGACTGTCTGGAAAATAACACGACTTAAAAAAGCTTATTTGTAAATGCAGAATTGTTAACAATTTTAGGTGCACATGGTAAGCATGCTTTAATCGCCACATCTACTGCACAGATAATTTAACCACATACATAAATTAGCAAAATATAAGGCCTGAATGTTTTTGGGGTGCCACTGTACCAGGATATCATGAAGAGCAGCAATATGGAGGCCCTTATGTCATACGCTGTACTGTATGTCATCCGGTTTCGTTTATTTTCATGGTGACATTTGCCATCGGTACTCTATAGGAAAGTCAACCATGATGTACCGGTACATGGAAGAGGAGGACCCTCTCCTTCCATTTACAATACCGGAAGTAGGACGCTTAGGAGCAACCACATGATCGCGCAGTGCTGGAGGTTCCGTGTCCACAGAGATGTCGAGATCCTCTGACACTGAAAGTCTTAACTTATTTGGTATATCCTTGTATATATTTCTTTTCTAAAAAGATATAGCCGTATATTTAACATAACTATTGTATCTACCATCAAATGTTAACTACCCTTACTTTAAAGAACTCTTTACTTTGCTGCTGGTGAAATCTCCTTTCCTCCTATCTCAAGTCCTCTAAATAGTGGAACTAGTCACATAATGAATATGGCCCTAGGACACCTATTCAGTATGGTGAGAAGCAGGGTAATGCTAACTTAACAATACATTAACTTCAATTCTAGTGAATGGAAGTTGATGCATCATTAACGGTACATTAAACTGCTTGTTACTATTTCATATAAGTGAGAAGTTCTAGGATTCACTAAGCTCATATATGGGGTATCGTTTCAAAGCGGGATTTCGAAGTAACAGTAAACTGACTTGAATGGTAGCTGACGTGGGAACGAGGTTCAATATCCTGTATTTTAGCAAATGTCTTTTAACGAATCTCCCCCAAATAGGATAGGTGACAGCGGGGAAAAGTGGTCACAAAGGCTTGTGCATTTCCCACATATCTTACCCCATATGCTAAACTCCTTCCCCAATCATATTACTTGATACTCTGCAATAAATGTAACACAATATTCAGTAAAGCTTCCAGTACAGTACTTCCCGTTTGGTAGACAACCAAATGAGGCACTTTGGTGTGCTTTGATACATTATGCCATGTAGTGAATTTGATTGAAATGGGCAATAAATAAAAAGGATATATTGACAGTGAATTCTCCCCGTTTGCTAACCACAAGGCATGGTACTTTGAACCTCCTCCAGCCTTAATTTATGGGCTACTAAAAAAACAGTGGCATTTGCCAAATCTTCCTCTGGAGATTACATATTTTAAAAACAGTTGAGGTAAAATAATAGGTTGGTTAGAGAATCACTTAAATGTCGGCCCTTTTTTCTATTTCTTCTTCACCTTTATGTCATTGTATTTTAAAAAGGAAGATTTGCACCTTGGCCTCCTCTCCTTTATTAAGCGAACTACTTTCAACTACTGTACACACACATAATTCAGACTTACCTATGCAATTTTTACCATCTGGACTAAGTTCGTACCCTTCATTACATAAACAGATGAAGGAGCCAATGTCATTAAAGCAACGTCCGTTCCTACACACCTGGCCAAAAAAGGAGCTGCACTCATCAATATCTGTAAAGAGAAAGGTGTCAGTAAGACGCATTTATTACACAATAAGCAATGTGTAGCCCAGAAACTTGTCTAGCTACAGGATCATGTATTTGTTGTTTATCTCTTGGTTCTCTATGATACTTATTTTAATGTGGCCCAAGCAAGGGCTGCAACAGGATTATTACGCCACAGTGTTTTGTTTGGGTGACTGATCTGAACAGCTTCAATGCAGGCCTTATGACTTAATGAGGCATTATGACACCCAGACTTGGGTATTATTCCATCTTCACTATCAATCACGATTTAAAAAAAAAAAAGAAAAAGAAAAACTACAGTAAATCACATATATACTGTAGTATTTGAAACTATAGGGTACACGACATAAACTCAAGATGAATACCTTTGTCTTTACTAAGGATACATGATTCTACTGGGTCTCGCTGATTTCTGAATGTACACAAAATATATTTTATTTATGTACCTAAGAAAAAAGAGGTGACGTAGAGATAGCGCTAAGGAGGCAATGGTATGTTTAAACTAACTTTTTACTTTCAGCCTTGCCTTTGTGTGTTTGATGTCAGTCTTGTTTGTGTTGTATTGTTTTGTAGGTCTGTGTTTACATATTTTATGTTAGCTGTGTTGCACTATATTTTCTCTTTTTCGTTTCATATTACACTTCACACGGATGAAGCCATATCTGACTACTTAAAGATTGAGGAAACTGCGAAGTCACCTCCTTGGACACTCATCCTCCTTTCTGGAATTCCCAGGACTATCATCCATTTGGACTTTCAAGGCGCCGGTATCCCTTTTGTTTCTTATTTATGTACCTGAAACTATACCTCTAGGAAGAGATGAAACTATGGGGTTGGGGGGGGGGAGGGGGTGTATGCTGTGAGTGGTGGATTTAAAATGTTGCCACACATAGGCACTTACCCCGGGCCACCTCCTCCTGCAGCAACGCCCTCTTCCTTCTGCAGCATTGCAGTGTCAAATGACGCTCTAATGTCACATGCCATCACGTTTCCCTGGCAACGTGATGCCATGGGACGCCATGCTGTCATGGCAACGCAGCATCGTGATGTCGCTGCGTCATTTGATGCCGCAGTGCTGCAGAAGGAGGAGAGCAGAGCGAAGAAGTTAAGAGACCTTTACAGATGCCCAACACTCTCCCCCGGAAATCAGTCGCGGAGAGACTGGGGCCTTTGCAGGCCACCCCAAATTTTGCCGCCGTAGGCTGAGGACTATTGGGTCTAATTGGAAATCTGCCACTGATGCTGTGTGTAAGCATGCTGTCTGTCTGTGCTGTGTGTCAGTGTGTGTAGGTATGCTGTGTGTAAGTATGTGTGTGTGCTGTGTGAGTAAGGATGTTGTGTGTGTATATTAGCCATATGTATGTGATGTGTGTGTAAGTATGCTGTCTGTGCTGTGTGTGTAAGTATGCTGTGTGTGTGTACAGTAAGGCCTTGGACATGTTATTGCAAAACGCACAAATGCCTAAAGGCACGGGGTGCAAGTTGCGTGAGAAATACGTTAAACTGATTTCTCAACGCGACAGACACGTGACGTGAGCGGTTCGCCCAATGAGGGCGAACCAGCTCTGTGACGTCACTGGGAACGCCCCGTCTGGTATAGACATTGTAGTTCAAAGAGGAGACCGGATGTTGACAGGTGTTGGGGTGCTAAGTGGCCAGGGCAGGGCACTGAGTCCGGAGAACAGAGACCCCCTTTGGGGAGGACCCTCTGCCAGACTCAGTGGAGCTTGCCCAGTAGGTGGCAATGGGTTGACTGTTGGCACGTTTCCCATTGGTCAATTCATATGTCCTGCCAACAGGGTATCCCTAGCCGGCTTGGCATGCCCCCTCCTCTGATGTCAGCCAAAGGATGAGCCACTATTCCTATTGACTGGCGGGGCGGAAATTCCCACGCTCCGATTGGTCACTCCTCCAACTTCCATGCTGAACATAGAGCAGCGGAAGGTATGCAAGGAGAAGCCTCAGTCATAGAACCAGACGATTTTGTGTCTTGGGCCGGTGATGCAAAGGCAGGATTTTCAAAGTTGCTCTGTTGCGAATAGCAGAGCAACCAGCTTCATTTTTAGAGCTAAGAAAGTCTGCCTAGCTGAGGCTAAGTCAGACACGAGGTCCAAGTTCTCATTTTAGAACGTAGCCGTCGCGGCTAAGATTTTTAGCCGAAAAGAGGACCAGGAGAGCCGGGAGGATTTCCCGGTCAGGGTAAGCCCTCCGAAGCAGGCGCCCTGCACCTATTTTAGCCCAGATTTCACCCCCTGCACCCCTGTAAGTGTGTATTTCACCTGTATCTTTCTATTTCACTGTGTGTACGCGGATTTACCCGAATAAACCTGATTTTATTCCACTACAGTGTTCTGCCTAGTGAATTATCCCGGCATAAAAGTGTTAAAAGCCCTGGTCTCCTGTGACAGTAAGTATGCTGTCTTTCTGTTCATGTAAGTATGCTGTCAGTCTCTGTGTGTACGTATGCTGTCTGTCTGTGGTGTGTGTGTGAGTGTGCTGTCGGGTGTGCTGTCGGGTGGGGAAGAGAGCCCATAAACACAAAGTTTTTTAACTGGAGAAGATGTAAATACTGAAGATCCTTGTTTGATTTCTCCAATAAGTAAACCTCTGACCAAACAAAAAGGGTTTTTGGGTAAAATAACTAGTGGAAGTAAAAAGGACATGGAATTTGGGGTGCTAAGTAAAACATATTTGACTCCAAATGTAGCCACAGATACCAGATGCAAAACCAAACCTAACATCTTTAACTGGGTGTGGTGCCATATTTTCATTTTCCCCCATACGGTACAGTATGTTCGTAGCCGCCTATTTAAATTCTCTAATAAAAGCTCCAAGTCTATCTTTCACTGTTGATATTGGAAATCAGAAATCAAATTCTATATTCCTGTAATGAGTATCCAGGAAATGTTAATGCCTAAACAGGAGCACCATTGTAAGAAATAATTTGATTAAAGCACTTACCAATACAGTCATTATTATGCGTGAGCTCAAACCCTGGGTAGCAGAGACAGTTATATGATCCAACTGTGTTTTTACAAGTTCCATTTCCACATGGTTGTCGTTCACATTCATCAACATCTGCAAAAGGAAATATAAATGAAACAGGAGGAACCTTTCTTTCAGCCAGTGAGATGACAGAGCTGTAAATTCTTCCCTAACCAAAACTCATCTGTCTCAGTTTTATATTTCATATTTGGATACTGTGTCATCGCTTGGGCTTTTGAATGCCAATTTTTTTTTTGTTATGATGAATGAGAACACCCTACATTTCATGGGTAACAACCAAAAGTGAGTAAGAAGCTGCACTGAATAATTTGTATACAGTCAAAATATTTAGTGCTAAGCCATAAGATCTTCTGTCCACAAAAGGTCAAACTCACATTTTAATCATTATCGCACAAGGGTGTGGCTTATGTTCAGCAATCTCTAAATTAAAACAGTAGTAACACCTATTTTGGCCTTTTTTAACCGAGATTCAGAAAGCATTATATTAAAAGTACAGACAACTGTACGTTACTGGTCCATAGAATGCAATTTATTTATCTCCCATTATCTACCACAGTGGTTTTCAACCCTAACCTTCGCACCGTCTCTCCCCCTCCCCCAACCCCCATGAGCTGCCGGCTGCTGCGGCTTAGCTTGGGAGCCGTCGGTCACTGCTGTGTGGGGTTGCTGCTGCGCCACCAGTCCTCGGACAGCTGGGAGAGTTATCTCGGTTCTCCCCCCCTGGCGGCCGCTGAACCCCGGTTGAAAATAACTGATCTACCAAATGGTAGTACTACTTAGCTGTGATACAGCTGTTTCCCCAAATATATTACCTTTTATGATAGGCTAAAGCAGTAAAATTCAGAGCATTATTGAAAACCCTGCTCTCTGATTGGTTAAAATTCCGGGAATTATCCAATCAGTAATGCCTGGAATTTTAGCAGCTTGCAAAGTGTAATTTTCAATCTGTTTATTTCCAGCCAATCAGCTTTCACAACAGCTGAGACAGGGCAGGGGATTGGTCAAAATGAAGTAACAGCTCAGAGACAGGGCAGGGGATTGGTCAGGAAGTATCAGCCATGGATTGACTCCTCCCCCTCTTGAGCAGATTCAGTTAAATTGGGGGGGAGAGAGTCTGCAAAGTTTAGTAAGTGGCTGCATTTTTTATTGTGGCTGCATTTTTTATTGTGGCTGCTGTGTGTGTGTGTGTGTGTGTGTCAGTCAGTAGCAGTGTTTATGGGTATAGCAGCAGCAGCGTGTGTGTGTGTTGTGTTGTGCAGTTGTATGTGTGTGTGTATCAGCAGTTTGTGTGTTGTGTGTGTAGAGCGGCTGTGTTGTGTGTGTAGAGCTGATGTGTGTGTCTATAGAGCTCCAGTGTGTGTGTGTGTGTGTGTGTGTATGTGTGTGTGTGTGTCAGTGTCCACAGCAGTGTTTATGGGTGTAGCATGTGTGTGTATCAGCAGAGTTTGTGTGTGTAGAGCTGCTGTGTTGTGTGTGTAGAGCTGCTGTGTTGTGTGTGTAGAGCTGCTGTGTTGTGTGTGTGTGTGTGTGTGTGTGTGTGTGTGTGTGTGTGTGTAGAGCTGCTGTGTGTGTGTGTGTGTGTGTGTGTGTATAGAGCTGCTGTGTTGTGTGTGTGTGTAGAGCTGCTGTGTTGTGTGTGTGTGTGTGTGTGTTGAGCTGCTGTGTTCTGTGTGTGTGTGTGTGTGTGTGTGTGTGTGTGTGTGTAGAGCTACTGTGTTGTGTGTGTGTGTGTCAGTACCAGTGTTTATGGGTATAGCAGCAGCAGTGTGTGTGTGTTGTGTTGTGTTGTGCTGTTGTATGTGTGTGTAGCAGCAGAGTGTTGTGTGTGTAGATCTGCTGTGTTGTGTGTGTGTGTGTGTGTGTGTGTGTAGAGCTGCTGTGTTGTGTGTGTGTGTAGAGCTGCTGTGTTGTGTGTGTGTGTGTGTGTGTGTGTGTCAGTAGCAGTGTTTATGGGTATAGCAGCAGCAGTGTGTGTGTGTTGTGCTGTTGTATGTGTGTGTAGCAGCAGAGTTTGTGTGTGTAGAGCTGCTGTGTTGTGTGTGTAGAGATGCTGTGTTGTGGGTGTGTAGAGCTGCTGTGTTGTGTGTGTGTAGAGCTGCTGTGTTGTGTGTGTAGAGCTGCTGCTGTGTGTGTGTGTGTGTGTGTGTGTGTGTGTGTGTGTAGAGCTGCTGTGTGTGTGTGTGTGTGTGTGTGTGTGTGTGTGTGTGTGTGTAGAACTGCTGTGTTGTGTGTGTATGTGTGTGTACAGGTGCTGTGTTGTGTGTGTAGAGCTGCTGTGTTGTGTGTGTGTGTGTGTAGAGGTGCTGTGTTGTGAGTGTAGAGGTGCTGTGTTGTGAGTGTAGAGGTGCTGTGTTGTGAGTGTAGAGGTGCTGTGTTGTGAGTGTAGAGGTGCTGTGTTGTGTGTGTAGAGCTCCAGTGTGTGTGTGTGTGTGGTGTGCTTGTGTGTGTAGAGCTACTGTGTGTTTAGAGGTGCTGTGTGTGTGTGTGTGTGTGTGTGTGTGTAGAGGTGCTGTGTGTGTGTGTGTGTGTGTGTGTGTGTGTGTGTGTGTGTGTGTGTGTGTGTGTGTGTGTGTGTGTGTGTGTGTGTAGAGGTGCTGTGTGTGTGTGTGTGTGTGTGTGTGTGGCAGCAGTTTGTGTGTGTGTAGATCTGCTGTGTTGTGTGTTGAGCTGCTGTGTGTGTGTGTAGAGGTGTTGTGTGTGTGTACACAGAGGGGGCAGCAGTGTGTGGATATAGATAGCTGCAGTGTAAGAGTATATCGAGGTGAATTCATGTATTTACCATTTTATTTTAATAAAATTTTTTATATAACTATACAAAAGTGTCTATTATTTATGAAAAAAGACTACATTTAGCCTATAATAGTAATAATCCCCTCAGATCAGGGCATTACTGGCCAATAATACCCTGGCTGGGTTAAATTCCCTCGGCTTCGCCTCGGGCCTTCAACTCTTCCAGCCAGAGCATTATTGGCCAGTACTGCCCTGTTCTGAGGGATTACTTAAATAAGTAGGGAAGAGTTTAATATCATTTAGTTAATTTTACATACAGTATGTCCAAATACATACTGTACAGTATCTGTAAATGTACTAATATGTTATTGTTAAAGCCAATCGATGCATACCCATGCACATAGTCTGGTCTGGAGATGCCTTGAACCCATTGTTGCAGACACACTGGTAACTTCCTTGACTGTCCACACAAATGCCGTGACTGCAAACATTTGGAATTTCCATGCATTCATTGCGATCTGTAATATACATATATATGTAAAACACATGGCATAGACTGACATTTAGAATAGCAGCTAGTACATCCCTCAGGGTTAGATTATCTGATGGAAACTAAGCTTCTGGTGTGTTCCTCTTCAAAGTCCCATGCAAAAAAATGAATAAATATTGAAAAAGCTCTGTGGTGCTCTAAAACCTCAGGCACAAATGCTTGATTAGCTCATGATATGTAGAAAAAGCCTCTGATTGAGTACCCCTGTGGTATAATAATAATATTGCAAACACCTTCAAAATTACATCACAATCCCACAATAATTCGAATTAGCTGGTAGAGATCCCACTGGCAGGGTAATAGGGAATCAGCACACTCTTGTGTCCAGACATACTGTATAGGCATCGATGTGGGTAAGTAGTGAATGAACAGTCAATGACTCACATTTGATTGCAGTATCCTGGTGAGTAAATACCTTCGTCTTGGAGTATAGGTGTGCCTCCATTTGCACAGCATGCATAGAAGACGAGGATAAGAAAACAGAGCACCACTTCCAAGCAGATGAGTTAAGTCAAGTAGAGTGCGTCTCTACTTGACTTAACTCATCTGCTTGGAAGTAGTGCTCTGTTTTCTTTTCCTCTTCTTCAAAAAATGTATAAGTAGCACTGGCATTAGATCTGCATTTATTTATTTATAAAATGTTTTACCAGGAAGTAATACATTGAGAGTTACCTCTCATTTTCAAGTATGTCCTGGGCACAGAGTTATGATGACAAATACATGGCCCGTGCTGAGGCGCGCTGGTACTTACCAGTGAGCCCCTACAGCCGCAATGAGAGCGGCTTTAGTAGGGGCTCGCCTACGCTTCCGCAAGCGCGCGGAAGCGTAGGTCTTAGGTAAATTTGAAATTCAAGCGCTTGCCGGAGCGCAGGGCCGGTCACGTGAGCGGTTCGGCCAATGTGGGCGAACCAGCTCCGTGACGTCACTGGCCCGCCCGCTGACACGCCCCCGGACGGCGCGCTGTCTAAGGCCAGGGAAAGCACCCGCTTTCCCTCAGCCTTAGCGCGCCTCCGCCAGCAAGCAATAACCCTGGACGAGGAAGTGAGCAGGGTTATACATTATATACATTTGACTCTGGTCATTAATTAGTCTTAAAAACATGGTGCTATATTAATTATAATTGGATTTCTTGTCTCAGTATGCTAATTTACTTAACACAATTACAAAAAAGTATTTTTCCAAGAAAACAAAGAAATGGAAAAAGAAAAATGGCAAATAATTGGAAACAAGTTTAAAATATATTTACATTTACAGTATAAGACAAAGCATTGTACATTAATAAGAAATCAAAGGAACAAAATAAAGGGTATAACGTTTAGTTCATGTGGCAAGTCCAATGGACTATTTAGGGTCAAGGGATGTTTTGTAGTTAATTTCACTATAACAGTTTTCAGTAAAATGTTACTGAAAAGTACAAAAGTAGCTCTTTACAGAATGTTACACCAAACCTCCAGTGTATCTACTTGACTGTACACAGATAGCCTTTGGTTGCAGAGTTAATGTAATTTTAAAGCAGCAATCCCAGCGACTCAAATGTTCTTTAATATTTTTTGATAGCACTTGCACTCAGGTGGTGGGGGAAGGGGGGGGGTGTCCTATACTACTGAGATGAACTATTATTATTGTTTAACTCTGGGGATCTCCAGTTCCTGAGATACCCAAGGTTCCTGGTGTAGCTACTATTGTTAAAGCTCCTTAATGGGAAATCAAAAGGGGCTGCCAAAATCTCACGGGTTACTAGGAAGCTGTAACATCATCAGTTCCAGCTTTCTATTGGATGGTCATTTAAATACCCAGGAAGTAACAGCGGTACCAAAACAGGTAAATATTATGGGAATCTGTGGGCCCCAGAAACTAAAAATAGTTCCAATGCTGTAAAAATAATGTTGTTACTTAGGCGGAATTGCTACCTCAATGGTGAGCTTGCTGGCGAGGCAATTGACCGTGACAGTATCATTGCACCCAAAAATAACAACTTGGGAATGACGCTTTAAAGCAATGGATGAACCCATAAATATACAACTTCTTAATTAAATGCACACTGACATGCATATTTCTAAGAATATTTCATAAATATTTAACAATAGTAAATAGTATGTACAGATGTAGCTAATGTTATTGCACCCGTTAATGAGATGCTGTGTGAAAACTGGTGCATCATTTAACAAGAGATATGAAGCGGCGCCATTAAAACAAATGTTGATGCATGCCAAATTAAACCGGGCATCATTTAAATTGTTTTGTTTATTTACTACATTGCTTACATCGGTCAATGGTAATTCATCATATATTTGTTGACATGTATTGATTGACATCAAAAACAGAAAAAATAGAGGGCGCAAAAAATGAAAAAAATATCTTTATATAGTTGTAATGAATCAACATTAAAAGCGCTCATCACCCCCAACCATAAAGACCAGGAAGGCTTTCAGCGGGTTGTGGACACGGGCACTGGACCCCAGGACTTATAGCTGATCGCCAACACAGGAGAAGGGGAGAACAGAGACCTATGTGACAAGGCAATTTACTTTTATCTATGTATTAATCGTTTGTGTGAGTGCACAGTTTTTAATGTTGATCCGTTACAACTATATCAAGATATTTAAAAAAAATTACGCCCTCTATTTTTTCTGTTTTTGAGGTTTTCTGAGGTGAGTGGTACCCTGACATCTTTGGCTGCATTGGTTAACTACCCTTCAAATACAAGAAGCACTCAAGAGGATACTGTTTAGCTTACAGTACATTGCATCCCCTTATATTTAACACTTGTTCCATGTTGACACATTTGTGAGCTCATGAAGAGGCGTTACTTTTAGCATATCTCTGTGTTTACTGCAAGTCTGCATCTACAGGGACGCATTTTATCAGTGGTTTTGCGTATTTCTTGTTTTACGTATACATTTGCATTCATTATTATTGTATTTCTGGTATTTATCAGCTGAAGAAAAATAGGTATTCCCTTACCAATGCAGGCTCCATTAGGTAAAAGTTTGAAGCCAGATGAACATTCACAGCGGTAACTACCAGGGCTGTTGATACAATCAGCATTTCTCTGACAAAAATAATCTCCGCTGCTGCACTCATCAATGTCTGAAATGTTAAAAAAAACTGAATTTAGTTTAAATAATAAAAAAAAAAAAACCACTGCAGTTATAAAACAATCATACTAAGCCCATGACATATTAGTTATATTGCGGACTTTTTGCTAGTTTTCTGGGAGAGATCTGACTGAACGAGGAGACTCCTCCTCTTCTGTTCGAGTCATTAGTGATATCACAAACAGATGATAGTAATGTGCTGCAGTCCCTACCGAACACAAAAGGGTTAATAATTTAATTTAAACTGGTTATGAAACAAACCATTGTAAGTCACTTCGGAGGACATTCAAGAAAGTGTGACAGCTGTATAAACTGACGAACACTTGAATGGCTGTTTACTGAAGAATGGCTATTGTGTACTTTTTGTAAATCTCTCCCCTAGAGTTTGCTGGGATGATCACCCACACTGTATTAGTAAAGGCGCACAGGCTTACAAACTTAACCATAGATAAAGGTATGTGGATCTGTATGTATTTTGTAGATATTTGAGTGTGCATGAGAAAATATGGTTACATCATTATATACATCATTAGATAGTTCACAGGAAAGTCCCATATTTATCATACATATTAATATAGTACCATAACAATTTGAATGTGATATGTGACACTTGAAACGAAAACATATTGGACTAATTTCTTGACCACACCACATTTCTCTCCTTTATTTAATGTGCAACGTTACCTTCACAGATCAACAACAGGTCATTGTAGCTGAATCCTGTCGGACATTCACAGCGGAAGCTGCCAATTTGATTGATGCAAACTCCATTTGCACAGATTCCCGGGATCTCTTTGCACTCGTCAATGTCTAAAAATGATGAACAATATTAAGGGATGGTTCATCTAAAGAACGTGTTCAATAAAGTTTAAGAAAAGGCAAACAGCAGTGAATAGGATGCAATGTAAAAGACGATCCTCTTATTTATCAATTATTTTGAAAACATGGATCTGACTAATAAATGAGACAATTAAAGAATAAGCTATAAAAAAAGAACATTTCAACAGCATCTATGCCTGAATCACTGGGCCTCATGCAGAGAGCAGCGCTATTGGCAATCTCGACATTTTCCGGAGATAATCGCGCTAAAAACAGCTGAAAATGGCGAGTTAGGAAAAAAGCGCCATTTTTTTTTTCTATTTGAAAATCTCGCCGCGCGGCTGGCGACAAACTACATCTCGCCAGTCTGAAAAATATCCGAATTCAGAAAGGCGCGCTCGCCATCTAGCGGCTGTTTTTGGCGCGATTTTCTCCAATTTTCTCCGCCAACTAAAGTTGGCAAGAAGCAGGAGCTCGCCGGCTATAAGGAAACAAAAAAAAAAATGCGCGATTTTTTTTCCCCTTTCAGCTGCGCGCATCTCCTCATTTACAATTCTCCACATGCAGTAATGCTAAAAATAGCGGATTTCGCCCATTTCTGCATATGGAGAATAAACCTCTCCATTAAACCTACTTTTTATTCCCCTCTCCAATTTTAAATAGCGCTGCTCTCTGCATGAGGCCCACTGTCTCTTATCAAACTACACATTTGCCTTTAACTTCAAACCACATCAAGTAGAGAAGAAGAGAGTATTAATGAAGTGATTTATTAGCTCTTCAAAACTATATTTACAATCATATCACATGAAGATTATCTAAACTGTCGGACCGTGTCATATTCGAACAAATAACTATAATCATACAGTAATGATAAATGTCATTCAGGGTAAACTCGTATAAAAATGTAGCCGGACTCAGTGACTCGGGCGCTGTGGCTAAAAAATCAATAAGCCGTAGCTCCGGAGACAGTGCTGCCGCGACATCGCTGCGGAGGGTCCATGCTTCCGCATTGGCACCGCCACGTCGATAATTCTCGCTGGTCACGCAGCCTGCCCCGGTGCTGCAGAGAAGTCCAGCTACACCTGTAAGGCACATTGTAAACGTACACAATGGTAGGCATGCAGCCATAAGAAGGACATAAAGCAGAGTGCACTGTACATGCCAGAATCAATGCAATAAAAAGGTTGGAAACCAGATTTGAATTACCTGAGATTGCAAAAAATTCAGAGAAGAAACAGGTGCTGATTACCAATCAATATACACACCTAATAAATAAACTCAGGATTTTAATTCTAATCCTTTCCCCTCTCATGTATAGCCTTTTCTCTAGTTTTTTTTTTCTTGTTTTTAAAACTTCCAAATACAGTACATGAAGCAGTTATGTTTCTGAAATGAATGATGCTGATTTGGATCGGCCATAAGCAGTCTTCTGCCATGAGATACTTTCTTGAGCTGCCAGACACCCATTGAAGTTAATTGTGGCAATGCTCTGCTGATCAATGGTGTATTCCACTTAACAAGACAGTGCAAACAAAGATGCATATATGAAATACTGTCACTGTGGTTGTATGAAAAATAATATAATATTTTTAAAAGACAATCTAAATTCCTGAATGTGCATTTCTGCCCCTGCTCTTGGGGAGACGAGTAGCGACTTCCACTATGAAGAACTTGTATTCTCCTTAATCACTCTTATTCATTTTCAGAACTTACCAACAGCCTTGCCAGTGTGGATATCAAAGGTAAAGCCAGGGATAGTTCCACAGAGATTTTTGAAATTAGCTTAAAAAAAAAGAGGGAAAGAAAAGGTTAAAGTTTCAATCAATCACTATCTACTAATATCTTCAAATACTGTGACACCATCAACAAAAGAAAAGCTGGTATATACAGAGTAAACACCAATGCAGTTCAAATGCTTATACTGACAGGTATCTTCTTATTTGAAATCTGTTTTCAAAGCGATGTACTGTACGTACAGAGTTTCATGATTAGTAAAATACCAATTCTCTAATACAGTAAGTCATACTATTGTTTTGCCTCTGTGCAGAACAACTTTCAGAAATCTCCCCCACTGACATTCTACAATTAATTACCAAATCTACTAACATAATTATAGAGCTGCATTTTAGTCTCACTTAAGTGAGGCATGTTTTGAAAAAGTCTAATGCCCGTGAAGAAAGTTGTTTCAATTTGGAAAGACTCTGAGACTATTAAAACAACATCATGCATCTTATGGTCATAGCTCAGGTATGTCAATAAATTAAATGTATGTGTGTGTATATTAGGAAATGGAAAGTTGCGGACATGAAAATGTTCATTCATTATAAATCCGGAATATAATGCTATAAGGATAACAAAATAAATAACTATTCTTAAACAGGATGTTCTCTGGCAATTGTATAACTTAACGGCTTGGAAAAAGCTATTTTAAAAAAACACCACTCCCTCATCATGTCACAGCGGATGTGGTGAGTTACTGCATTTTCACGATCGTACTGATGTCTTTGGGACTGTGCATATAATGAAGAAATATAAAATGCTTCATCTTCCTATTGATGCGTTTGTACACTGTCCGGTAACTGCTGTAAACTAACGAGATAAAATCAAAAACATGAACTGTGAAAGCTCTATATATACTTCCTAGACAGGTCAGAGTTCATCGTTTCATTGGAAATCTAAACCCCTAAAATCTGCATGGAGAAAGGTAAGTAGCATTTCATCACAGAACATGTGATGTTACTCAAAACACTGGAGAAGGTGGCAATGTCCATTGACTTTTTGGTGGATTTTATTTTAGTGAGTGGAGTTTAAAGATGTCATATACTGTACTGTACCTGTTCCAGGTGTTGGACACGATTCACAAGGCTTGTTCCAGGCTTTACCGATATTATATGTGCAGCAGCACATCTTCTTTGTCACATTAAAAGGTAGTTCATTCTCACATACTGTTCTATTGTAATTTCGATAGCAGAAGCTCTTTCTCATATCTACAACAAATTAGAACACATTTTGCAATAGGTAAAACAATATCAGTTGAAAGTGGGGAAACAGAGGTTTCTAAAGGATACAAACTTATTTATCTATTCTCTTAATAGAATTTTTCTTACGATAATATGTTTTCACATGTACTGTAGTGCTGACAGTGTAAGCAGCGCTATGCATAGTATTTTGCAGGCATAATGAACCCCTGCCCCATAAAGTTTACAATCTAAATTGTAGAGTACAGTGATCACAAGAACACAAGTACAGTAGAGATGTGTGAATGTTTCTATTAAGTTTTATTACCCTTTTTATAGCATATCATTTTTGCAAAATTGCAAACATTTTAAGCACAGTGACTTTTTGTAACATTTCACAAAAACGCAAAATGTTAAAGAAATGTGTGAGGCAATTCACAAAGCACATACTGTATAAGACGTTTGCACTTCTCTAATTACAAGGGGGGCTTGTTAAGAAAGTGGAAAACAGGCAAAAATCCTTGAAAACTGCTGCAATATCCTAAATTATGTTGCATTTCTGCCGACTAGCATTTATATAGCTTGTACTGATGAGTTTTCTTCCATGTTTGCCCTTGTTACCCGAGCCAAGACTGATTGAACCATTACTTGTAAACGAGAGGTAACTCTCAATGTATTACTTCCTGGTAAAACATTTTTATAAAAAACTAGGTGATTTACTAAAGCTATAACTGTTCACTTTAGGGGCGTATTCCCTATTTTGCTCTGTTGTAGCAATTGTAAATCCTTAGATACTTTATACAGTTTCACACCTTTATTTTGCCCTTTTTATTAGGTCTTTGGTCTTCACTTTTCTAATAGTCATAGGTGTAGCTCCATTATACGTAAAATGCTTAATTTGAGGGTATCCATATATATATACATACACACACACACACACACACACACACACACACACACACACACACATATATATATATATATATATATATATATATATATATATATTTATATATATCGCAAACCTAAGAGAAGAAAAAGAAAAGTGCCCACTCCATAGTGAAACATTTTATCAAATGTATTATAGATAAAAAAGCCAAACATTTCAAATAATCGCACTCACACAGGTAGAGTGATAAAAGCATTTCTGAGAATCATCTCAAAGTCACCAGCCGGAGTGTGCAAACAAATGCAGAGCAGGAATAAGGAACCTCAGGGGAAGTCGTGGTCTATGCGATGAAACACGTAGGGACGTAGCCACGTCATCACGTCAGGGCAGCAGCAAAGGACCACAGGGAGAGCCTGGATTTGTGGTACCCTGACCTAGGCGATCCTGGGGAGGAATCTGATTCCTTCTCTGCATTCGTTTGCACACTCCGGCTGGTGACTACGAGATGATTCTCATAAATGCTTTTTAACATTCTATCTTTGTGAGTGCAATTATTTTATCTTTCCAGCCTTTAATAAATTGTTATACAATTTTACACTATGGAACGGGCGTTTTTCTTTGTATTCTTTTAGGTTTTCGTTATCTGGATGTGGGATATCCTTTGTCGCCAGACTCTGGAAATAGTGGATTTTTATGGATTTTTATTAACTTTTATCTTGTTTGAGGCTCTTTATTTGTGGACATTGACATTCATCCATCAGTCTGTATTGTCCAATATTATTCGCTTTAGCCCTAGACAACATTACCTTTTCATTTAATCAACATTCGATTTGTCAATCTTATCAGTGGTATATTTATTCACTATTGCATTTAGGTATTTAAATTGTATATACTTATTTACACTTGGTAATTTCACATTTTTGAGTGATAATTTTTTTATTACATTCCAATTAATTTTATTGATTAGTTATAGTAATTTTTTTAAACATTTATTGAGATACATTAGGCACAGTTCACATTTTTCCGTTTATATATATATATATCCACTAAATCAGCAGACCGCACTCAGGTAAGTAAAGTAAATCAGTTTTGTATTAAACAAAGCACGAAATTCCAACGTTTCGGTCCCAACAAGGGCCCCTGTCCTGAGGAAGGTCCATTGTTGGGACCTGAAACGTTGGAATTTCATGCATTGTTTAATACAAAACTGATTCACTTTACTTACCTGAGTTCGGTCTGCTGATTTAGTGGAAACAGTATTATACATTTGTCTTTACATTATGGGATATGCACCACCATTTATTTGATGACTATTGGAGTGCCGACTGCTTTGTTTCATATATATATATAATGGAATTTATATATATATATATATATTTTATTTTTTTTACACAATATTAGCATTTTTTGTAATGTTTCGCCCTACCAATTCAATTTTTTTTTTTAACATTTTCATTCCAAACACTTCTCCCCCCACTGTACACACACTTCACACTGCTGATGGGTATAGTATCCTACATGCTCTCCAAATATCTCAGTAACCCTTCCATCCATTTATTGTCATAATGCTTATTTATCCTCTGCAATGCATTCTCCATATCTCCTGTCTTAGATTGTTATCTGTTTTTTTACATGTGTTAAACTCATGGAATTTCTGTAAATCAGTATTGCTGACCCGAGGAAGACAGAGAACTCTTGAAAACTTGTTTTAAAATATTATGTTTTAGCCCAAATAAAAAAGTTATCACCTAATTCTCATGTACTAATTGAAAGCCATGGAATTATCAATCTCATAAATCAAGTACAGTTTATTTGTACTAATATTGCAGCAGTTTTACAGCCAGATGACCAGTATTCATAAAGTGAGTCCCGATAATAAGCTGGTACTGAGTTCTCAGGTTAAATTAAATATTTATGAAATAAAAATAATCTAATTCAAATAAATGGGAGTTAGGATGTGCTAAATCTTAGCACCTTTTAGTGAATATGGGCTTAGGTTAGGGTGACCAGAAATCCCGATTCAGCCGGGTGGAGTCCCGGTTTTTAGGCCTCTGTTCTGACTTTTTGGGATGCTGTTCCATTTTTCTGTCCCGCTGACCGCACATCCATGATTGGCACTTTCCAGCTGCTCGTGCGATTGGCACTTGCAGAGTGTTCGTGCGCATGCACGATCGGCGGTTGCCAGTTTCTCAAGCACATGCGCGACCGGTAAGCTCCGATCACGCATGTGTGCCGACTGCACATGTATGACATTTGTCCTGGTTTTTGCTGGGACAAATATGGTCACCCTATGCCCTAGGTGTTTCACGCCATATCTCTTTCAAATTATTTTAATTTTTCAGTCATATTCTTTTAGTTTCTTTATTGTTTTTACGATGTTATACTTATTTTAAGCATTTCTACTTTATGCTGTTTTATAATTTCCCTGCTTATTTTGAATTTTTTTCCATAATTTGGAAACTGAACAAAATTGAGTTTTGGCAAAACCAAAGCAACCAAAAAATGTTGAGAACCAAAATCAAGCACAAAACCCAAACACAATTTGTTTTAGCACCAAATCATGAGTAAAAATGCCCACCCTTGCATTTGGTGCAAATTATATTACGGCACTATCAATGATTTACTCAAATCTCTTTACTAAAGTCACCGAGGGCTCACACACTTCCACATAGCAAGATTTGACAAAACTTTTTCAAATTTCTTTGTTTTGTGTCCTAAAGCAACTGCCTATTAGGCAAGATGCCCATTAAAAGAAGAAACCAACATGTTTAAGCATAGACATATGTGGTTCAACCAATGGAAAATGTGGTTACTGCGTTGGATTACCGCTGTGAGGAAATTCATCTCATTATCATGCAACTCATTGGTGAGCAGTTATAGAACAACACAGAAATGTACAAATGTTGTGCTTTGAATAGGAAATAATGACATGATAAAACTGAGTGAATTAATGACTTGGCTTCGACTCTTAAAAAACAAAACTAGAGGTTGAGTGAATGTGAATGTCACCACTTGATATCACAGCTGTTAGAGTATATTTGACCATTGTGCCGGGTTTAAAGAAAGCCTTCGTCAGATCTCTGGTAGGGGAAAATACATCTTCAATATCGAGAAATATGTGAGCCACTTCAACAAATAATACTTCAAAGAATATACCAAAATGGTATCAAAGATGTGCATATTGTTATATATTTTTTTCGCAGACTGTCAATAGACATCTAGTCACTACAATTATTTGCAGGTCTCATGTTAAATACAATTGACATAATAAGAAAAAAAGAGTTGCAGGATAGTTAGATGAATGTTTCATCAGTGCATTGCAATTCTTCTTTACCACCGTGCTTACAATATGCTACTGATGTCACTGCAACAGTACATACCCATACAGTTGTGACCTCCATTAACCTGCATGTATTCTGGAGGGCATATGCAGGTGTAGTTCCCCAAGGTATTGTAGCAAGTTCCTGGTCCGCAGACACCAGGGTGTGTAAAGCATTCATCGATATCTAGAAATAGCAAAAAAAAGATAGGAAACAGCTATGAAACAGTTGTAAAGCTATTCTTCCTACAGTAAATCATACAGTTCCACAAAAAAAATATAACCATGTCTCTTAACACTAATTAAAAACATTAATACCAACAACTTTGTATTCAATAAACTGACCTTTTAATTATTCCCAGAAGGAGATGCAATTCCACAAAAAGGTTCTGCGGTTCTCTATGACAGGAAACTGATTCCTAATTGGTATGTAATTATCGCCAAAAATTCAATTTGGTAGTCAATTAAAAAATATATGTACAGTACTGAGGCTGAATATAATTTTCAGTTTAAATACAAATTATGCTGCATTCATTTGGAAATCGTATAATTGCATTCACCTTCACAGATGCGTGTTTCCTCACTTAGGTAGTAGCCTTGTGGACATTCACACTGGAAGCTTCCGAATGTATTGATACAGTTACCGCCTTGACAGAGACCTGGCAACTCCTGGCATTCATCAATATCTAACAAGACAATAAAGAGCATTCTTTGCTGACACTATTTCAACATAAAGTGTACGGTATTGCAATGGCCAACCCCAATTCTGTACATTTTAGTCAATCCAGTTACCAGGTAGTTTGGGGGCATGTGGGAATTACCGAGCACTAAATTCCTGCTACAAGGAATTAGGCAAAGACCAATACCCTGTCCAGGAGAGTAATACATCTTGCTCTGAGCTGCAGGTGCTTAATTTATTCACAGGCAGTATAGTAAAGAGAACACCACTTCTGCTGGATATTCCTAGTTAAGAACTCCAGTTTCAGGCTTCAAGCAAATGTCAGTTTTTTTAAATGTAACACAGAGCTTATGCTAGTTAGAAGTAAGCTCCTAGAAGTTTCCAACAGTTTAAACAGTATACCATTGCAATACAGTATTATATAGTCTTATAAAGACATACCAGCTTAATCCTTATTAGAAGTGCACATTAGAACTTTTATTTAAACCATAACCCTTATTTAGGCTTACTTACAATTTTAGAAATGTATAGCCCTATTTTCAACACAATATTGTCACTAGCAAACATATGAAATAACATCACATCAAAGGAGGTGGATTACAATTAAACCCCATGAACTTCCTAGTAGGGGTTAAGCCTATTTAGCTATTCTGTTTTAAAACAGTCCTGGTTCCTTTCTTAAAAACAAACCTTCTGGTGAATTAAAGCCTAGACATATAATACATGCCATGATCATTAATAAACATAATATCTATTGTAGCCAGGACTGGTTTCCTTCGCTACCAGTCTGCCCCCTCCTGGCAGTAAGCCCTGGTAAGAACAGGCTGCCATGAGTTATCATGGGTTTTCCCCACCCACAGCAGCTTCAGTGAGTCACAGGGGAGGCAGTGCGACTAGGCCTGTGTTTGTCCAATCAGGGACTCAGACCTGGTACCTACTTCCCTTGTACTTAAGGAGCTGCACTGCTAAATGTAGTCAGTGCCTCTACCTGCTTGAGAAAGGCTGGTCTACCCACAAAAAATTGAGCAGGGCGCTGACAATCTGTATTCCCTCCCCAAGGGGAGAGGAAGGGATACTATACACCTTACTCCACCAGGGAGAAAGGGAAGAGAAAGGACTCCTTCAGGGCCCCTTGGCCTGGAGTGGAGGTCCAGGGTACATCCTGAGGGTGAAGCCCCAAGAAGAACTGTCTGAGGCTGTGTATGCTGATCATCTGCAGTGTAACCAAATAAAGTGATCCTGTTCAAATATCTCTTCCTGCCTGAGACTACAATCTATCAGGAGGAGGGGAAGTAAGTTTTCCTGTAAGGATTGTCCCCACATCCCAGGGGCCTGCAAGAGATGGAGGCGCTGTCACCGTAAGAAAGAATCAGTTACTACCCAGAAGCCTGTTCTCTTCTCCTCCACAACATCGCAGGAGACTCAGATCTACTGTGAGCCAGCAGGTATGCACCACATCGTGTTATGGCAGAATCTCACAGAGGGGGGGGGGGGGGGGGAGAACCGTTACACTATTATCAAATATTATTTCCTTTAGTCTATGACAAGAGGTTACCCAAATAAGACCAGCACTCAAAATGTTAAAAGTCTAATGTGGAACCCTAAACCATCACTTTTTACAGTATACAGTAGATCAAGGCTTGGTTGCAAGGTGATGCCAGTACTAACAATAACTAGGTGAAAGTATAACACTCTTGATTTATTCTAGGTATCAGGATAAGGCTAGACATATAGTTTCCCTAGTTAATTCTTATAAGCCAGCAATAATCATATAGATGAATATGTTATAAATACATCTATATTTCTATTTCCGGATAAGGCTAGACATTATCGGTAACAACTGTAAGTTCTATAGATGTAGGCAGCTGATGTCAGTGGCTTTATGGTCTTTGATACAGCATGGATGTAGGATGGAGATGTTCCTAAATGTAATAAATCCACACAGGTGGTTCTAAAGAAAGAAAACAGTGCCAGACTAAAGCCGTAATTACTGTACTTCAGTGGCAGCAGTGATTATGGATCAATACTGCAGATCCAACAAAGCACTAGTCAATAAAGGAGTTGGGTCTACATCTTGTGGTGAGAATATAGAGCAGATGGACAATCGAGGCCGTTTGGGATGTTTGCGGGGCTCGGTGCAGTGACACGTGTGGGCCTCGGCTCTTACCTTCTCAGGCGGCATCTGGCAGCATCTCCTTCCGGCATCTCCACCTGTATGGTCCTGTCATTAAGGTTGCCATGACAACGGGACGCCACGTGACATCACGGAGCAATGCGGTGTCACATTGTCTTGGCAACGCAACGCCACATGATGTCCTGTTGTCATGGCAATGTGACACGGCATGGTGCCGTGACATCACGTGGCGTCCAGTTGCCATGGCAACGCAATGCCATTTTACGTTGCAGAGTCCTAATGATGGGGGTAGATGCCGGGAGGAGACGATGAGAGCTACAGAGGCCCCACGCTTTCCCCCCGGCAATCAGTTTAATTGTTGGGGTGGAGAGTGCAGGGGCCTCTGTAATCACGGGGCTCGGTGCAGTGGCACTGACTGCACAGCCATTAAGCCATCATATTGTCTTAGCCAATACAAGTACATTTTTCTATTTCACCCAAATATGAACTTACTGTATACTGTATGTGCCATCTCATATTCTTCAAAACAGCTTATGTGCACTGTGGTCAAAAGTAGAAGTTTATTCTTAAAGAACAGCTAGTTGTCTTTGATAAGTTTCCTTTTTTTTCCAATGGAGCAGTCTTGTGTCACTTACTACCACATTTATTAAGATCGATGGTCCATAACTGGAAAGTCATTTTATTTAGACATAAGATATATTATCACTCAATGGTTTGCAGTTGCTGTTCTCTAGTTCAGGGGTGCTCAAGTCCTCAAGCCCCCCCCAACAGGTCAGGTTTTCAAAATATGCCAGTTTTAGCATAGGTGACTCAATCAGAGGCTCAGTCAAATACTGAGCAACCTGTGCTGAAGCAGGGACCCATTGAGCCACCTGTGCTGTTTCTGGTATATCCTGAAAACCTGATCTGTGGGGGGGGGGGGGGGGGGGGAGGAGGGGGGAGAGGGGCTTGAGGACTGGAGTTGAGCACCACTGTACTAGTGGATCAGTATAAAATGGGAATTGAAGAAGATTTGTGTACTATTAGGTTTAAGCCATCAAAAGAGTGCTGAGGGTATACATTACACCTGTTATTGTTGCCATTTCAATATGACTGTTCATATTTGCATTGATCTGCATTGGTGGCACAACATCCATTTGTTTGAAAAAAAAATGACACATGGGGGGGGGGGGGCGGATTTACAAAGCTCAGATAACATATAAACATGTATCGGCATTAACTGCCATTCAAGTCAATGGCAGTTAATGCAGATAGAGCTCGTGCGCTCATTATTAGATCTTCATTAACCCCTCCATCATGTTAATCAGTGGTTAACATAAAGTACTTTCAGAGATCCAAAATGCTCACCTTCTAAAATGATAGTAATTGGGTTGGGCCTGAATCCTTCTCCTCCAGGACACAGTGTGTTATACTCAGCTGAAAACAAGAAGTTGCATGGAAATTATTGCTGCAGGTATATTTCTTTCTAAACATTTTAGCTACAATTAAGGCAAGATTTTTCTGGGCTAGGGCTAATTCAATAAATTAAATAATAAACTATAACTAATGCTTCCTGACAAACAATCATAAAATGGTCTAAAGTGTGTAAGTATTTTTTTCTGCTGCAGTTGCTTCCAAAAACAAACATCATTACTCATAATTCCAGTTAGGAATTTCTACGTTACTACATACAGTACAATACTCTAACCAGGGGTGAGGCTATAGCTTGGGCAGCCCGGGCAGAGCCCGGGGGCCCACTCTCTTGGGGGCCCGCTCTCCCCTCCCCCCTGTAGGCGGCCAGTCGCTCTCTTCAGACAAGTGGGGGGACATGGTATGTGGCACAGGCAGCAGGCACCCAGCATTAAACAGAAGCCGGCAGAGGAATCACTAGCTGTTACACAGGCAGAGCAGGACAGCAGGGGAGGAGCACGCTCTAGCAGCAGACACCGGAAGTAAGAATGACTTCCGGGTCAGACAACTTGAGCGCACTCCTCCCCTACTGTGCTGCTCTGTCTGTGTAAAAGCTGGTGATTCCTCTGCCGGTTTCTGTTTAATGCTGTGGGCCCGCAGCCACTGCATACCATCTCCCCCGCCTGTCTCTATTACCACCCACAGGTAGGCATGGGGGAGGAGGGAGAGAGAGGTGATGATGATGGTGTGGGAGGTGATGATGGTGTGGGGAGAGAGCTGATGATGGGGGGGAGGGCGATAGGTGATGATGGTGGGGGGAGAGGTGATGGTGGGGGGGAGATTAGTGGTGATGATGGTGGGGGGAGAGAGGTGATGGTGGGGGAGAGAGGTTATGATAGTGTGGGATGTGATGATGGTGGGGGAGAGGAGGAGGAGAGAGGAGGGGGGGAGAGATGGGGACAGAGAGAGTTGAGGAGGGGGAGAGAGATGATGATGAAGAGGATGAGTGGGAGAGATGGGAAGAGGTAGAGATGATGATTATGATGGGGAGAGATAATGATGATGAGTAGGAGGGGGATAGATGATGATGAATGATGATGAGGAGGGATGATGAGAAAGAGGATCAGGGAGATGATGGGGGAAGGGAGAAGAAAATTGCAGTCTATTAATATGAAAAATTTTCTGCCCAGGGCCCCGCTCTTGTCTAGCTACGCGACTGATTGTAACTCTATTGTTACAGTAGGGCCATGGAGCTCCCCAATACCTCAGGAACAAAGTTACCAGCTGGTTTGGGATCAGAATTTTAAAAATAACTTCTTTATAAACAGAAGTTATAATTACTTAATGTGCAAAAATTACAAATACATTATTTTAATATTGTTTACAAATACAGACACTGTAAACTAGAACAAAATTATTTCCTATATAATGTCACTGCAGTTACCTAAATAGTAAGCCAATACCTTGTATGACTGCATCGCTATAGTAGGTTGTACTGTATTGTTTACGAAGCATATTCTAAAAAAGTACTTTGTTCAAATCTTAACCTTAAATGGGTCAATAGCAATGAAAGTAATATTTAATCATGTAACACAAAAATCGAAGGAGGACAATTCTTACAGCTGTTTAAAGGTGGGCAGATCTCGCATGGGTTACCCCATGCCTTTCCAAGGGAGCAGCAGCATGAAGAGCGGCTCACGCCAACACCAATCTCTGTATTGCAGGAGATGGTCCCGTCCCCGCGGGGACCGTGGTTTAGATAACAATTGCCAACTCTCGTATCTGTGAAGACATGCGGAGATGTCATTTCTATGGCTGAATATGGTTTATTTCTCCAAATTATCAGGGTATTGTTGCTATTGTGTTGTGTTGCATAAATGATTGACACAATTTCAATTAAAACAGAATTATGTATATTTTTATTTTATTAGTATTTGTGAATATCAATTAATTGAATGTATTTTATAATAGCCATACTATGTACGCATTAATAAAATGTAATATTTTCAATTAAACATTCATGCTGCGATAACAAAATGTTTTGTTGATACATAGCAATTTAAGCACGGCCAATTCTGCGTTAACAATATAAAGAGACTTTTTAGAATTTACCCCAGGTTCAGCGTGTCTGACGATTTTGACACAGGTCAAAAAAATTTTTGGCACACATACACTTTTTAAAATACATACCATTTACATCTGTACATCATGTTCATCCCATTTGTTTACACCAATAACATTTTAGATTTTGTGTGTCAATTTAACACCAAAGATGTATATATGTATGTCTTTATTTATATAGCGCCATTGATGTACATAGCGCTTCACAGTAGTAATACACGTGACAATCATATAAATAACAAATAATACAAATAACAGATCATGGGAGTTAGTGCTTCAGACGTAAAAATGTACATTTAGAAAGAGGAATTCCTACTCCGAAGAGCATACAATCTAATTGGTAGGTAGGAAGTACATACAAAGACAGTAGGTGGGCGTTCTGGTATGTGCGTCTGCAAGGGGCCAAGCTTTATGTAACAGGTGTATAGTATTAGCCGTGGAGCTATTCATATGCTTCGTTAAGCAGGTATGTTTTAAGGTGGGTCTTAAAGGTGGATAGAGAGGGTGCTTGTCGGGTGTTGAGGGGAAGGGCATTCCAGAGATGTGGGGCAGTCAGTGAGAAAGGTTTAAGGCAGGAGAGGGATTTAGATACAAAGGGGGTAGAGAGAAGACATCCTTGAGTGGAACGCAAGAGTCGGGATGGTGCATAGCGAGAAATTAGGGCTGAGATGCAAGGAAGGGCAGAAGAGTGTAAAGCTTTAAAAGTGAGGAGAAGAATGGAGTGTGAGACGCAGAATATGATAGGAAGCCAGGAGAGTGATTTCAGCAGGGGAGGCGCTGAGACAGATTTAGGAAAGAGTAGAGGGATTCTGGCAGCAGTGTTTAGGATAGATTGTAGGGGGACAGGTGAGAGGCAGGAAGGCCAGGCAGGAGGAGGTTACAGTAATTGAGACGGGAGAGAATGAGGGCCTGTGCAAGAATTGTAGCATTCGACCCACAGAGGAAAGGGTGTATCTTTGTAATATTTCGGAGGAAAAAGCAACAGGTTTTAGAAACGTTTTGAATGTGAGAGGAGAATGTGAGAGAGGAGTAGAGTGTGACCCCTAAGCAGCGTGCTTGTGCTACTGGGTGTATGACAGAACTTCCAATAGCAGTGTGGAAGGAGGTATTGGGGCCAAGTTTGGGATGAAATATGGGGAGCTCTGTTTTTGACATGTTGAGATTAAGTCGGCAGATGGCCATCCAGGATGATATCGCAGAGAGAGATCGAGTAATATGAGCAGAGTGTAATGACCTCTTTCTTTGGCAGCATGGAGATCATTAGTTATTTTAGTGAGGGCTGTTTCAGTGGAGTGAGCAGTACGGAATCCAGATTGTAGAGGGTGTAGGAGAGAATAGGTGGTGAGAAAATGGAGCAGGCGAGAGAATACAAGACGTTCAAGTAGTTTAGAGGCAAAAGGCAGGAGGGAGACAGGTCGATAGTTAGAAAGACAGATAGGGTCAAGCTTGCTGTTTTTGAGTAATGGTATGACTGTTGCATGTTTGAAGGAGGAGGGAAAGGTACCAGAGTAGAGGGAGGAGTTAAAAATCTGTGTGAGTGTAGGGATTATTGTAGGAGAAAGATGTTTTAGGAGATGGGAGGGAATGGGGTCAAGACGGCAAGTGGTAGAGGGAGAAGAGGAGATCAACAGATCCTCCTGTGACAGCCAAAAAAGAGTCAAGGAAGGTAGGAGGAGAGTTAGGATGTGGTGTAGGGTGGGAGGAGGAAACAGAGGGGATGTTCTGATGTATGGATTCCACCTTTTCCTTAAAATAGTCAGCAAAGTCCTGAGGTGAGATGGAGGAAGAAGAAGAGGCAGCTGAGGGTGGTCTGAGTAGGGAGTCAAAGATAGAGAAGAGTTGGCGTGGGTTAGACTTGTGCATGTTAATTAGTGAAGAAAAGCAGGTTTGTTTAGCCTGAGAGAGGGCAGAATTGAAATAGGATAGCATAAATTTGGAGTGAAGGAAGTCTGCGAGAGTGTGAGATTTCCTCCAGAAGCATTCAGAGGAACGAGTGCAGGAATGCAGCATGCACGTGTGGGAATTTAGCTTGGGTCTGGGGTTAGAAGGGCGAGAACGGCAGAGAGAAAGCAGGGCATGGAGATCAAGAGAGGTGGACAGGGCAGAGTTGTAGTTCCTGACCAGGTTGTCAGGGTCTGGAGCAGGGCTGAGAGAGGAGGGGAGGAGCGTACATTGGAATCAAAAGCTGGTAGGTTAATAGAGCGCAGGTTTCTGCAGAAACAAGGGAGAAGGGGAGAAGCGAGAGAGAGAGAAGATGAGGTGATGGTCAGAGAGGAGAAAGGGGTAAATGGAGAAATCAGAGCGAGAAACGTTTTTAGTGAAAATCAGGTGTAGGTAGTGGCCATCCTTGTGGGTGCTGGCTGCAGTCCACTGTTGAAGGCCAAATGAAAATGTTAGAGAGAGAATGCGGAAAGCCCAAGGGAGAGAGGGGTCATCAAAGTGGCAGTTGAAGTCCCCCAAGGAGAAGGACAGTGGAGCCTGAGGAGAGAAAGAAAGAGCCAGGATTCAAATTGAGAGAGAAAGGCAGAAGGGGGATGAGTAGAGGTAGGCGATTGATGACCACCACGTGGACAGGGAGAGGAGAGAAGATCTGGACAGTGTGAGCCTCAAAGGAGGGAAAAGCAAGAGAGGGAGGAATAGGAAGGGTACATTAATGGCAGTGAGGAGACTAGGAGCTTACTGTATTACTTGACATATAGCCTTACTGCTCTGCTCTGCTTTCTTGAAGCAGTAAAACACCTTGCACTACATCTTTTTTGCATTTAATTTTTATTCTAGAATTGAAGTGGGGGTCTCTGGAGCTGAACCACATTCATTTCAGCTCTGGAGACCCCCTGCTTACAGATATACTTACCTCTGTAGGGGGTGCCTATATCTCTGCAGCCAGGGAACTTGTGCCTAATGATATGGCAGCTTAAATCTCCCTCATCACGCCGGTCAATCGGTTGCCTGGATGTCATCTCTTGTGGCTTCCTATTGGCCCAAGTGACAGACCTATAAACTCTGCAGAGATACCGGCACCCCCAATGGAGGTGGGTTCGGGAAGCAGGGGGTTCCCAGAGCTGAAATTAACAGAGACCCCCTGCTTCAATTCTAGAACTAAAAGGTGTTTTACTTCTTCAATTGGCATCTCAAATTGGTTAAAGGGAACTTTAATAAATATTCTGGGTTGATATTTGAAAGTTTTGGGTTTCCAGAGTAAAACTAGAAAGCATCAATTTGAATCAAAGAGAACATTATTCACTGTATTAAATTATTTGTCCCAGCTTGGTTTCAATTCAGTGCAGCTTCTGAACAATGTTCTAATTAAATGTTAGACTTTAAGCGAATGCCAACTGCACAGTGTCTCCTTTCCTGCAACAATAAATAAGCTAGTATAAAAATGATGACATCTGGACAAGCCAAAAAGATCAGTCAGTAAAAACGAATTCTTCCCAAAAAAGAGTTGGCAATATACTCCATTACAAACTGCAACGTTGCATGTACAAAGACAATCAAACAAAGTGCCATAAAGTTTAATTTCCGAAGTGCTGGAGCTGTTGGAAACGCGGGGCATTGGAGGCTGCCTTGTTAAACAAGAACAGGTGTGCACGTTTGCTTAAAGAAGCAATCCAAGCAATATCCTAAAGTAGCAATGCTTATCCATAAAAGGGAATAAGCTAACGTTAACCCAGTTTTACTCCTTTAAATAGCACATGGTCAAATGTTTCCGGCCGTGCTAATGATATGCCAAAAAGGTGTTTCCTCTAACATCGAATACATTCACTAAAGTTCGTTCAGGTTAATGCGGGGTGGCGTTATTCCCACCCAGACACTAAAATATGTGTTTTGGTGGAGGAGAGATGGAAAGTGTATTTTTTGCAATGTACCAAAAACAAAACTGAACACATCTGAGATACCTGGGAAATATGCTAATATAAATAATTGTAATAAATACTTTTCATATCTCAAATGTAGTGTGTAGTGTGTTAAATTTCTCTCTTTTTCCCTCTCATTCTTTCTCTTCCTCCTCTCTATCTCGGACATATAGTAGATGGAACGTGTCAAAGAGACACGATCCACACGGAGACTCCCTTTACAAGGCGCACCACAGACCAATGTTTGGTCTTACCAGGGTTGTACACTAACAATTAATAATAAAATAAAATAAATTAAACTTTATTAATATTTTTATAATAAAATTGATTCTTCAATAGAAACTAAATGTATCATAGATGTTAATCTAAAAGTAGCGAGTTAGGTGAATCGCATCTACAGACACTAGTGTGTATCATAGTAGTTCAAATGTTTAAATATCCGCTATAGTGAACTGGGGTAAAGGACAAAGACTCATAGTAATATTATTTCTATGCCTTGATATATAGGTGTCCTACACACTGTATCAACCTGTGCATGGCGTACACATCATAGTCCTATGATCTCATGGGAGGTAGTGAGTATTCAGATTTTTATGGTCTCCAGAATAGGGTTAGGTCAGTTAGATCGGCTAGGGCCAAAAATATTGAGATACAGCCGTATATGCACCTACACTTAGTGCAAAACCTGTGCAAACACATATGGTGCAAGTATATCTTGGTATCAATATCTCAGTTCAAGATACCGCTGAAGGATTTAGCCACCGCTATATAGCTAAGTGGTTAGGCTAAACCCTGATGTATAATTCAGTATATTCTGTTGCCCTGCTTCTGGGCTTCTGAGCTGTATATACATTCAATGTTACCCTTATATCATGTAAATTGTTGTTACAATAACAAGTCAGAGCTCCAGAGAGCCCCTCCCACGGTACAGAGTGTGGTGTTTAAAAATCACATTATATCATCGGACCCATGTATTCAGGTGAGTATTAGCAGTGTGCTGTAGTGCCTGTCTTGGCAGTTAAACGCAGGCCATGTGTTGCCCTTGCAGCTTCATAGTGGCGTCCGTGCTGCCAAACAGGCCCTTATAAGAACTACTAAGTCTGTTATTCAATAGAATCAGATGAATACACCTAAGGCTCACTACCACAAACTGAATAAACTTAAAATCAGCCGGCTAACCCGACGTACGTTTCGTCGCTAAACCAGCGGCGACTTTTTCCGGGGTTATAAACATTATAACGTTATAAACATTATATCATAAACTATTGGTCTGTGGTGTGCCTTGTAAAGGGAGTCTCCGTGTGGATCGTGTCTCTTTGACACGTTCCATCTACTATATGTCCATTTCAATTATATTCCCTGGCAGCACACAATAGTCACATTTGAGGTACACCTTTCTTCTGTTTATAAGTATCCCTCTCTATCTCCTCTAAAACCCATTTTTCAGTGTCTGGGTGGGAGTAACGCCACATTTAGGTAAGACATGCTTAACGCCAGGTTATGTCAAGCTAACTCTATGTAGTGCTAACTTTGTTTGACATTATTTATTTATAAAATATTTTACCAGGAAGTAATACATTGAGAGTTACCTCTCGTTTTCAAGTATGTCCTGGGCACAGAGTTAAGACAAATAATACATGGTTACAAATATAGTTACATAAATGAACAGGGTATACATTATATACAAGACATTGCATGCACAGTTAAAGAAAATATATGTTATGGGCGAATGAGACAGTTACAGACCAGATTAAAATGTGAGACAGCCTTAGCTCTGGTGGTGGATGTGAGAGTCTCTGGTAGGTTGTTCCAGTTTTGGGGTGCACGGTAAGAGAAGGAGGAACGGCCGGATACTTTGTTGAGCCTTGGGACCATGAACAGTCTTTTGGAGTCTGATCTCAGGTGATAAGTGCTGCATGTGGTAGGGGTGAGGAGCGTGTTCAGATAGCTGGGTAGCTTGCCCATAAAGAATTTAAAGGCAAGACAGGAAAGGTGAACTTTGTGCCTAGACTCTAGTGATGACCAATCTAGTTCTTTGAGTATTTCGCAGTGATGTGTGTTGTAGTTGCATTGGAGAACAAAACGACAAATTGAATTGTAGAGGGTGTCAAGTTTGCTAAGGTGGCTTTGAGGTGCCGTGCCATATACAATGTCTCCATAGTCAATAATTGGCATTAGCATCTGCTGTGCGATACGCTTTCTGACCAGGAGACTTAGGGAGGATTTGTTCCTGTAAAGTACCCCTAGTTTGGCATAGGTCTTGGTTGTCAGGGTATCAATGTGCATACCGAATGTTAAGTGGGAGTCAAACCATAATCCCAGGTATTTAAAACTAGTGACAGGGGTTAGGGTGGTGTTAGTGTTGGTTCTAATCTGGAGCTCAGTCGCTGGAAGCTTTAAGAATTTAGTCTTGGTCCCAAATACCATTGTTACAGTCTTGTCAGTGTTTAAAAACAGTTTGTTTTGGGAAATCCAGTTTTCGAGTCTCAAAAAGTCAGACTGAAGTATGTGTTGAAGGTCAGAGAGGCTATGGCTGTGTGCATATAGGATTGTGTCATCTGCATACATGTGTATTGAGGCTTCCTTACAAGCTGTGGGAAGATCATTAATGAACACTGAGAAGAGTAGGGGCCCCAGAACAGAGCCTTGAGGGACACCACAGGTGATATCCAGGGGGTTGGAGTTAGAGCCTGAGATGGACACATGTTGGGATCTTCCTGATAGGTAGGACTGAAACCAGTTTAAAGCATGCTTCCCTATTCCAGAGCTCTGGAGTTTGTTAAGCAGGATAGCATGATCAACTGTATCAAAAGCCTTTGCAAAATCTAGGAATACTGCACCAGTGAGTTGTCCCCGTCCATTCCACACTGGATTTCATTGCAAACTTTTACAGGGTAGTTACGGTGGAGTGTTTGGGATGAAAGCCAGATTGGAATTGGCTAGGGAAATTTGTCTTGGTGTAGTAGTTGCTTAATTGGGAGTGGACACATTTTTCCATGAGTTTGGATAGAATTGGGAGAAGTGAGATTGGTCTGTAGTTTGAGACAGTGTTTTTGTCCCCACTTTTGAATATTGGGACAACTCTGGCAGTTTTCCAGGTCTTAGGGATATGGCCTGCAGACAGGATAGAGTTGACTATGGAAGCAATTGGTTTGGCAATGGCTGGGGCACCAAGTCATAGGAACCTAGATTGTAGTAAGTCAGGTCCGCATTGGTTGCTTAGTTTTAGTTTGAGGAGCGCTTGTGTAATCTCCTCTTCAGATACTGGGCCAAATTGAAAATTGTGGGCAGTGTTGGGGCTATGTGGGCACTCCCAGGATGAGATTCAGGTTTGTGGTTTGGGCTGCGTTTCGCTAATAAGTTAGTGGCACACCCCACAAAGTAATCATTGAATGCATTTGCAATGTCAGTGGGGTTTGTCAGAGTAATATCCCCCTTAGTGATATTACTTGGTTGTTGATGGTTAGGAGGCTGGAATATATTGTTGATAACCTTCCAGAAGTTAGCTGGGTTTGATGTATTTTGGTGGAAATTATGCATTGTTGTTGCAAATAACTACCTTTGTAGACATGCATTAAACTCAAGAAAAACAGGAACCTAATGTTATTTGCCCTGATTAAGTGGAGCTTAGTATATTTAGGCCACGGTGTATCAAATCATTGGCAGGAGTGCTACTGGGTGTTTCATAAACACACACACACATATATCATTACATATTGTGACAAAATACCCTTTTTGGCTTACGGGTTCTTGTCTGGGAATTTTAAAGCCCAGCCATTAAGGGTAAAGCACAGTCACAGGACCATCCAGCTCTGGTGTAAGTGCTTTATTTTCTTTGTCACTCCAGCAGACAAAATGAAGACAAACAAAAGACTAGCTCTATCTGAGCATTAACAAGAGAGCAATTCTCTAGCTATCTTTGGGTGGCTTTCCCACTTACCAAACAATAAAACAAAGATATCATAAACAAACCTGTTGCAGGCCACTGCCTGTCTGTAGCATGCAGCTCTCTTAGCTGGAATAAGGTGGGAAGGAAGCACTGATCCAGCCTGGCCTTTCATACACTCTGTTAATTAAGGACCGGTGATCTGCACCTGCACCTTGCAGAACCTTCCCTAGACCTTTATCCCTTAGTAGGGGGAGGTATAGTTTGCCAAAGCAAGAGGTATATACCTCCCCTCTACAATTTCACCACCTTTCCTCTCACAATATACACATACGCATATAAAAAAGAAGGTGATAAGCGATACACTCTCACTAACATTGGTAATATATATATATATATATATATATATATATATATATATATATATATATATATATATATATATATATATATATATATATATATATTGTGTGAGAAAAAGAAATTACCCCGCATCCATGAGACAAATTATGGCAACTATACAACCGACAAGACAAATTTAGATGTAATCATCTGTCGGTGGTGCTATAAGGGCATGGATTATTGCAAAAAAGAAAAAAGAGCCCCAATAAAAGCACTCTAGTATGCCTGACAATACAAAACCACAATGTTTATTGAAAAATGTCACAGAACATAAAGTTAAAATTAAAGTACAGAAAATTTAAAACAAAGCATGGATCCCCTGAAAGGTGCAGACTTGATTAAACCTCTGATCAGGGAGTTAACCTGAAAGGCAATACAAAAGTCTAAATAGACATATGAATGCTGGAAAGTACCTGACAGGGTGTATATAATAATAAAGCTACTAACAGACACAATACGGTGGCTAAATGAGGTGGCTGATACACTGAATAGCAGAATACTGCAGTCTCCCTAAATCTGGGGACAAATGTAAAGCATAACAATACGGATCCATGCCTTGTTTTAAATTTTCTGTACTTTAATTTTAACTTTATGTTCTGTGACATTTTTCAATAAACATTGTGGTTTTGTATTGTCAGGCATACTAGAGTGCTTTTATTGGGGCTCTTTTTTCTTTTTTGCAATATATATATATATATATATATATATATATATATATATATATACTACCAATGTTAGTGAGAGTGTATCGCTTACCACCTTCTTTTTTGTTCCAAGTTGTCTGTGATTTGTAAGAAAGTCCTTTGAAAAGATCTGATGCGGGTAAAGGCAGACATTTTGGAAATGTGATTAATTGGCTGGGAGTCATGAGGCCGTGGAACATTTTGCCAGATCTTGCTGTAACTGCCATTGACTTGAATGGCAGTTACTGCCAGATCGGGCATCATGTCTCGCATTGCGGCTTCATGACTCTCGGCTATAGCCTTCTCAATTTACAACTTAAATCAAACAAAAAATTGCAAACAGTTAGTATCTCTGAAATATAATGGCAGCTTACCCACACAGCCCACTCCAGTCGGGTTCAGCTGAAAGTCTGGGGGACAGTTGCACTCATATCGTCCGGGAGAGTTGACACAAAAGCCGTTTACACAATTAATTGGATCAGCACACTCATCCACATCTGCAAATATATTATTTGGAGTTATAAAATACTCAACAAAAGTCAAACTGTAGATGAACTGCTGATAAAAATCTTATTTAGAGAGGAAATATATTTAGTTTTTAATTGAAAATCACAGTCAACGTATTGCTCAGCCATCAAACAGCCTGATGACCAACTGCATGTTGCTTACTAGATCTATGAATGCATTTAGAAAAATATGTGAGGTTCTATTGTTTGGGTATCTTATCTATTGAATTGCAGGTCGGTGAATAACTTGTAATGGGGGGGGGGGGGGGGGGGGGAAACAAGGGAAATACCAATTAGAAAAGAACTGCATTTAGACACTGGTGTTGGTGAGCTGAACCTGGAGGTTTGCAAATAATTTGTATCCCAGTTTCTTGCTGCAAAAGAGCATTGCCGGATCCTGCAGTAATCAATGCATTAAATAGGCATTTGAAATTAGTCTGTTTGTCTGTAAAGATTAGAATTTAGAAGTATCTTAAACATTACATACCTGTACAATTTCCTCCAGTTCGGTCCAGCTCATAACCATCATCACAGATGCAACGAAACATTCCTGGCAGGTTACTGCAAGTTCCATACACACAGATATTCTTGAAAGAGCATTCATCAATATCTGAAGAGATATAGAATAATGTTCATTTTAGTTTAATATCTATCTATCTATCATGCATTTACACAGTCAAAAGTAAAAAAATATATGCACATTATATAAAAAGAAGCAATGTTGTTCCGTTCCTTTCCATACTACAGCAATATCAGTTGTTGAAAATAACAGTGTAAGGGGATGAACATTGCAATACCTCATCCTCTTTTGATAGCTTTATTGGAGCGTTTACAGAAGAATGTTCTATAATATACTGCAGCTCTCACTAGCATTTAAGAGATAATTGTAAGGAATCGGCTCCTGGGTTTTGCTGAATCCTTTTCCTTACAGAGCCTTGCAGCTTCTAGACAACTCCTCCCTTGTTTCTGCAATCAGCATCACCTGCTTCTGCAATTAGACTGCAGCCTGCTTCTTGCTGCCTCCTATGCAGCTCTGCCTCATTGGCTGCCTGTTCTATTTAACTCCTGCCCCGCCCACCAGGAAGTTGCTGAGCCTAGACTTTCTAGTAACTGGGCTTGCCATAGCACCTCTGTTTGGCCGGCCTTAGCCTTCTTGCCATTGCTCCTAGTTTCTGGCAGACTCCGCTGCGCTGCTGCGGTTACTCCTGCATTTCCCTCCTGCAGAAGCCTGCATCGGTGTTCCTGTTACCTGCTGCATATTCTCCTTGTAGAGGCTTGCATCAGTGTTCCTTTTACCTATCTGCATATCCCTCCTGCAGAGGCCTGCATCGGTGTTCCTGTTACCTGCTGCATATTCTCCTTGCAGAGGCTTGCATCAGTGTTCCTGTTACCTATCTGCATATCCCTCCTGCAGAGGCCTGCATCGGTGTTCCTGTTACCTATCTGCATATCCCTCCTGCAGAGGCCTGCATCGTTGTTCCTGTTACCTGCTGCAATCTCCTGCTTCCAGTGGCCTCCACTACTCACAGCTGTACCTGGCTAGGGAGTGCTGTTTTGTACTGAAGCACTGGATCCCCTGTTCCTGTTCCCATCTACGTTGAAGCACCTTCGCTCAAGCGTCCTGTTGCCGAACCCCAGCATGGATATCGTTTACCCAGCCTTCTCTAATCCTGACCCCGGCTTGTCCGCGGATTATCCTGCCTTCTCCAGTCCTGACCCGGCTATGTTTGACCACGGAATTCGCAACCCGGATCCGGCTTCGTGGTCTAAGGTCAGTGTATATCTATCCACACCTCAGCCCCGCGGTCCGGTCCAGGTTTGTGGTGAGCATGTACGTTACAATAATACAATCAAGCTAATAAACTCATAGTTTGAGCAGATTTTAACAGAACATGGAAAAAACATGTAACACTTTTTGAGTTATACATGTGTACACCTGAAACATTTCAGCCTTTTCAAATGTCTCTAATTTATACTTTCAATTCTGTTTAAGACAACATTTGCCTACCCTGAGTATTGTTACATTATGATGTACCGAGAGCTCCTAGAAACCATAATTACTTGGAAGCTACTATATTACATCACACTTTAAAGTTTTGAACCTATTGGAAAATAGTGATTCACTTAGACTTGTAGATTCAATTGTTGGGAGAAGATTAACCAATAGGTTGAATAAACATAGAGCACTTGAATAGTTAAGTTGTGACATCTACGTTGCTCATAAAATACTGTACGTCTGGCAAAGAATGTCAAAATATTCTGCCAAAAAAAGTCTATCATCATAAAATAAGAAAAACGTGAACTTTGAGACATCATCTGCAGTAATCATGGATGGCTTCACTGACAACTTTTTAAAACATAAAATAATATATAAACTGAAGCATTCCATTGAAAAACATAACATTGAGGGCCACATTTATTAAGCAGAGCTACTGCATGACCAAAAGACATCTTATGACCCATTGCACCGCTTATGAGATACGGACCTCTGTGCTTATAATTCATAAATTCATATTTAACACAATAATCCTGTTCTTGAAAAGAGAGACTTTCTAAGAGAGCAAAAATGCTCTCCTCTATAACCCAGGCTGGAAATTAAGTTAGTCTGGAAGCAATGTCTTTTATATATGAAGCATGTGCTCAGCATTCTTCTCCCTCCTAGATCGAAGTCCTTCCAAGCTCTTTATGTGGTTTCCTTTGACCCAGCCAATCCAAACTTAGAAAAATGAGGTTGAACACTGGTGGGTTTACCTTGGCATGACTTGCTGTCTGCAGCTGGAGTAAAGCCCATGTCACATTCACATCGATAGGCGCTGGGGATATTCAGGCACTGTCCATTCTCACATAGATTAATATTCTCTGTGCACTCGTCAACATCTGTAAGTGAAAGAAGAAAAAAAAGAATTGGTGAGCTACTACCTTCAATTACTTCCAGAGTCTTTTATTATTAAGGACATTTTTCTTTCTATTTCATCGTGTAGATTAAGTGGGCTGGCAGGTTATCAGATCTCTGAGAGGAGGAACAATACAGTATACCACTTTTTATGCCAGGCCATATATGTGTAAAAATGAAAGCAAATTTGATCTTCAACAACAGTTTATTGTTGACAGTGCCACCAGCTCATGTCTTAGTAGAAGGAACTATACTTATTAGTTGTATTTATTTAAGGAATACATGTATATATAAGGAATAATACTTATTAGTTGTATTTATTTTGGTATAGCAACTACAGTATACTTAAGTGTTCAATGACACAGCTGTTATGTTCTTCATGTTCCGGTGACAAGTAATAGTGAACAGAACAAAATAGAACATAATGAATTATTTGAAACCGAGAAAATGGAGTAGAAAGAAAAGAAATAAGTTTAACAAATATGCTGAAGAGGAAATGCTTACAAGGTGAGTGTACTGTGATACAGTAGGTTTAGGTTCAAATTAGGATAGACACTGTAGAGCTCATATAGAAACTGGAGATGTACAACATGGGAGAAACTGAGATAGTCAGTGGGATTAATCTACCAGAACTGGACTCTAAGCTCTGTGGGTCCAGGACTCATGTGCCGGCATAATTCTCTGTACAGTGCTGAGTATATAAATAATAATAGTTTGTTCTTGTATACCACTGCTAGTTTTACACAGACATTTTTGCAGACAGTCCCTGCCACATAGAGTTTACAATCTATATTTGTTTTGGTGCCTGAGGCACAGGGAGATAAAGTGACTTGCCCAAGGTCAAAAGGAGCCAAACACTGGGAGCTGAACCAGGTTCCCCTGCTTCAAACTCAGTGCCAGAGTCAGTGTCTTTACTCACTGAGCCACACCTTCAGCCCTTGTATATTGTTAGTGCTATGCTTGGTATTCAAGGTGTTGTCTTACTAGAGATTTATAGAGGCAAAATTAGGCTTTACCCCATTCGATCTGCATCCCTTTTTATATCCAGGTAGCTTCTGCAACAGCTCTCTGAAATTGATGTTAGAGTAGGCAAGGACTGTTTCTTAAAATTACTTAGGTTATCAAAATTAGATCACTCTCCCTCTCATCAAAAACTGAGCTTTATCTCATTATCCATGTAACATTACATTTTATGTATGTATATTTTTTGAATATAGCGACAACAATGTATGCAGCACTTTACAAAAATAGAATACAATAGTAGGAAGTACTGTATAATACAATACGTGCAACAAACATAACTCCAGACATTAAGAAATGAAACCCCTGCCCCAGAGAGCTTACCATTTTTCCATTGCATTGTTTGCAACATTGTGGACATCAACCTGGTGAAAAATGCTTTGAGGCTTCAATCCAGTAAAGCTTGTTTGTTTTGCCTACCTGAGCAGGTAAATCCGTCCCCGGTGTATCCTCCGGAACAGGCACATCTGTATGATCCGGGAGTGTTTAAGCAATGGGCAGAAACACTGCACCGATGGGTTCCATTAGAACACTCATCAAGATCTACATTTCCCATGGAAAGAATAAATCATATCATTGAAGACTTTGCCACATGCAGTTGTATTACAATAATACAGCTCAACCCCGTTGTAACGCGATCCGTTACAATGCTAATCTGCTTATAACGCGATGTAAGCGTGGCTCCCAATTTTCGTATTTATGAATACTTTACAACATGATTTTTGTTATCTTAAATACTTTATTGTACAATACATACAATTGTACTGTACATTATTTCTAACTTGATCCGCTTATAACACGATGTGATTCTTTGGACCCCAAGCACAGCGTTATAATGGGGTTGTGCTGTACTTTGAAATGTGCATTAAAACTACCTGCTGTGTTGATTTCAAAGGCTTACCTGCTATGAATAAAGAAAGTTTACTAGAAACATTTTTCGATATTTGTAATTAAAAAAAATCTGTAAATCTTAAAACAAAGTGGACAGAGATGTTTTCACCCCTCTGAAGGGAATCTAAGAGGACATATGTGATATTTTATACTGGAAGTTGGTTACTGTATAACTGCACTGAACACAGTGAAATGCGTGAGTTGTAGGTGCCCATGTAAATGTGTATGGACATTAATGCTTGGATTTGGGACATTTTCCCCAGACAATAACAATATATAACAAAATGGATGCTAATGATCTTCAAATAGTGCTGTTATGCCATGCAGCATAACTCTAATGTTCTTCAATACAAGTTTTTCCCTTTCATATTAAAGCTACTAGCCACATAGAAAAATAATAACTATATTGGCCTGAAATGCAACTCCATTGTATGCTTTCCATGAAGAATATATAAAATATAGCTTTTTATATTGAATCGTTTTTATTATACAGTGACACCTAATTTTTAGTTCTAATCTTTAGAAATAACATGGTTTTATCCTGTCTGTTAGAATAGAATGTTGGAAAGCATTGAAAAAGAACGTAAAAAGGATTGCCACCGATGTGAAATTTTCTTCAATCCCAGCCAAGGTAAATAATTCAAACTGGATCATTTTGTCTCGAAGAAATTAGCCTTTGATGGACTCAAATTAAAAGTAACTCCATTCCTTTGCAAAACACGGACTTTAGAATGAAAAGCAAGAGTCCTTTTTTATCTATAAACATTAAGATACTGTTTCCTTTGTCTCGCTCAATCCGCTATTATAACATATAGTAGTTTGGGACACTAACTGAATTAATGTAATTTCCATACTGTAGTTGCACCTACCATTACATTTCATGCCATTTCCAACCCAGCCTTCTTTGCAAGTACACTTGAAGCTTCCTGGGACATTGACACATGAAGCATGCAGGTCACAATTGTGAGCACCAATTTCACATTCATCCACATCTGCATAGAAATGATAAGAAAAGTGCAGTTCAACATTGCTATATTAAAATACTGCAAACAGAAACTTCAGTTCTCCATTTCTTAGCTTAACTTTTTGCTAGACAAAGAATAATAAAACGGAGAAGGAGTGGTCTTATGGTACGATCTTTGGAGATATAATCTATGTGCAGTTCTAGACTCAGTGAAAGCTCTTTGGCAAAGTATAAACTTACTGTGTGTCTCAGGAATGTACAATAACCAAGCAAATACTTAGACGCATGTATGCTCTGTCTGAGGAGCTGCACACATTGTCAAAATAAATAAATATATATTATAAAAATTATTCATAGCTTATTCTAAATATAAGCTGTCAGAAAGCTGAAAAGTCTCTTTTACTCAGGCATGGTGGATGGATGGTAGAAATACTTTAGGTAAAGAAGCAATCCAAGCCGTTTTTCTTAATTGCTCTTAATTTTTTTAATACAGGATTTAAGCAGGGGGTCTCCGGAGCTGAACCCCACTGATCTGAGCTCCAGGACCCCCTGCTTCTGGAGGTATTTATCTCCATAGTGGGTGCCGGTAGCCACAGTAGGGTTCACATTATGTCTGCTACGGGTCTACAGGAAGCTGTGACGTCCCCTGGTGCAGCTTTCTATTGTCCCATGTGATGCTGGAGCTTTAAACTGCAGAAAACTGAAGGCGACACCGACACCCCCTTCTGAGGTAAGTATCTCCAGAAGCAGGGGTTCCGCCCGGAGCTAAAATTAATGGGGTTCAGATCCGGAGACCCCCTACTTCAATCCTGTATTTGCTATTAGGCTATACATTCTACAACCTTGATAGTATTTCTCAAGTAATGGTTATAATATATCTTTCAGATTAGGGGAAAGTAGTGTCAACATGCTCTTCTAATATATGTAATAAAAAAAAGATCATCTGTATGCAATTCAACCAGTGGTGAAGACATTACGTTATTTAGCAGGGGTTCAATATTGCAATTATAAAAAGGAGAGGTTTTGGCCAATTTTCCTAAAAAATATGGATTTATCAGCTTCAACTATTAGCAGTTTAGAAATCTTACTCAAAAGAATACAACAATTGGTGCTTGGTTACTTTTTCTTCACTATAGAAGAGTTCTAGTACCTATATTGATGGGAAAAATAGTTACATTCTTTGCAGATTGTGACCTTTCAAAGCCTTGAAAGTTCATACTTAAGACCACTTACTGTATCTTAAATCGCATCCCCCACTATGGGAAGTACCCCATACAGTAGGAAGTGCAAATCTCGGAGTGAAATGTGTAGGGTGGAGCAGATTGGGGGGCAGTCGTCCTTCCTCCCCTCCTGTGAGCTGACACCGGAAAATGACTTTCTCTGCACCTCCTCTCCGGTGACATCTTCAACCCAGAAGCACAGTCGCATGTTGGAACAGGAGGATCAGAGAGTCGGTGAATGCCGGAGGGAGGTCCTTGGACGGTGTGCCATCAGACCCTGGGTGGTCTAAATGCTTTTACATTCCGGGAGCATGTGAGTGTATTTACACTGCTCTGGGGTATATTTTAATTTTATAAAAATGTTTTTGCACTATGTTTTCTAGATTCTTCTCTCTACATATTCAATGAGAGTTTGAACCCAAAACGTCATAAAAGAAAAGACTCAAGATCCTACAAAATCATTCATGTATTTTAAAAACATCTGATTCTTTCTGACTGGGCAATTTAAAGCATTTTGATTACTTGGCTAATAGTTTTTTTTAGCAATTTTGCACTATGTATACTTGTTTTTTTTAATGAACCCTGAGAGAGTTTGAACCTTGGATCTGTTGCTGCCTTAAGAACATTTATGAATATATTTAAACTTGGTCGGAAAAAAAAACGTCAACATAGTGAAAAATTGAAAGCTAGCACAAATCCATGCATATTATAATTATGTACCTGTGCATCCAGTTGTTCCCTTTTTAACCGAATATCCAACCTGACAGTGGCATACAAAGGATCCTTTGGTATTTTCGCAATCCCCAAACATGCAAATATTGGAATTTATGTCACACTCATTAACATCTGTAAATGCAAGAAAACATGAGTTCCACAATATATTATTGACATTAATTATCATAAACAGAAACATGAATTTAGACTGGCTCACTGATGTTAACCAAATCAAGAGGAACTTAAAACATCTTGTGCGGAAAGAGTTAAATGAACAATTACTGTATTCTGCTTTGAAATGGAAAGCAACACTGTCATATTGTTCTTAAGCAGTTCAATTACAGTAGTGTAGAATGCAAAAACACAAACGGCCAACATTTCACTATCGTCTTAATGTAACCTCTTTGGTTTATACTGTTCTATGGTAATTCAGTGTTTGGTTCTTATGGTCCTTGCCCATTATGAAATACATAATCCATATTTTATGAAACCTTTGCAATGGACAATTGGTTTCTAAAGTATTGATTACTGTATATGATTCACAACCTAAGACCTCCAGACTCACAGTTAAATAGTACAATAAATACAAGCTAGTCAAGTTTCACTTATTGGAAGCATTTCCCAAATGAAAGCTTCCTCATTCAAGTTTAACATACTGTAGATATCAATACAGTTTCAGTCTTTAAAGTCAAACTTGGTCTTTATGTAAATAGCAGTGATCAAATAAAATAAATGAGAAATATGGTGTGGTAATCTAAAGGTTAAAAAACATACAGTAAGCCCAGGGGCTAACACAGAAAAGACTTCTACATTAGTTGACAAAGTAGACATAACGACGTTCAAGGTTCAACTGAATACCAGAATATGTTTTAGATTTACATTCATCATATTTGGTATCTCATGAAAAAAATGATTGACATCTATATACTGTCATTAAGACTCAATTATTATGACCTGCTTGCAACAATTACACAGTCTCAGGTTTTCTTAGAACAAGTACTACTGTTTTAAAACTAGCACAGTCTTGACAGAATGCAGGAATATTTAAGAAGAAAATGTAATTGTAGCAAATGTTATAGAAATAAAAACATAGAAATCTAGCTATTTAGTCAATAGTAGAAAATAAGCTAGTACATGAAGTACTGTAAGTGCAATGATGTAATGTACTGTTTCCCCTGCCAAACCCCCCCCAAATTTTTATAATATGTTGGGTTAGGGTACAGGAACAAAAAAAACTCAAATAAAGGCTGAAACGTTATCTTGGATTTCATCTGGTGGTTTAGGTGGAACACAAATTGGGATATAGTAATACAAATCCGAAACAGTTACAGTAATATGGGAAGAGTATTCATCTTGACAGATGTTATTCTGCCAACCCATGATATGCAGTATTTATTCCATTCATTCCTCTAAGTCTTTATTCAATTAAGAGAATTGCTCAGGATAATTTACCTTATAAAGTTCAGAATATTGTGTGTAAGATGTACACCCAAATATTTAATATGATCCTTTCTCCATCTAAAGTTAAAATTGAGCTTAAACAGTTTTAACGTTCCTGCCTCAACACCAACGCCAAAGTCCTCAGACTTTTAATTATTTATCTTATAGTGTAAGAATTGGTTGAATTTAGATATTTCGTCAGTAAGGTAAGGGAGAGATGCCAAGGGATGTGTGAGAAAGAGAAAAATATCATCCGCATATAGGGGGGGCCTGTTCACTAAACTTCGATACGTTTGTGGCAATATGGAACGTGTTGGCATGTTCCTACAAAACGATATGAAATTTGTGTAAAAACGGTATTCACTAAAGTAAATCGCATTTTATGTACCGTTTGTTACAAAAATGACGTACAGCACTAGTTTGTATTTGCTGTAGGTGCAAAATGAACTTAACGTTCATCACCCTGCACAGCTCTTACAGGCGATTGTGCTGTTTAATTTCATTTTTAAATCCAGAGACGAACTGCATTCATTTCAGGTCTAGAGACCCCCTGCTTCCCGAGTTACAGGCTTCCGTATGGGGTGCCGATATCTCCTGCAAGTTTAAATGTCCCATGTCATGGCCCATGGGAACGTGATATTTAAACTTGCAGGAGATAACAGCACTCCATACTCGGGCCTGTAGCTCGGGAAGCAGGGGGTGCTCGGACATCAAAGTAATGTGGTTCAGCATTCAAGCCTATTTACAAAAAAACTAAAATACAAGACAATCTTCATTACCTTAATGGCTAACCGCTAAGGTAATGAAGGGGTTAAACAGCAGTACCTCATTTGTTAGTGGTAGAGGGGGTGGGTGAAGGTTGTAGTTGCTCCATGGTGGGTGGTTAGGCTTCCCAGGAGGGGCTAGCCCCTCCTTTACCTTAGCTGTTACAACCACTAAGGTAAAGGAGGGGATAACCTGTCCTGTGAGGCATAACTACCCAACCCGGGTCAACTACCCCCTTTACCCACCCCTCCTACCCCCAACAAACCCCCACCCCCACCACACAGGAATTGTCAAAAGCACTATAGCCAAATATGGATAATAGCTCTATTGGACATTCCAATATACAGTACTGCACATTCAAATAAATTACAATACAAATGACAATATAATAAAAAAATAACTAACCATTTAATCCATTAATTGTAACTGTAGTTATCTTATCTATGCCCTCATAGCAGAATAGATAGTCACATTGGAAATCAATGGGCAAGCTACTACCCTCTCCTCTACTCTGAACAACCCCCCACCCCCACCACACACAGTAATGGGCAAAAGCCCTATTAGCCATATGTGGTTAATAGCCCTTTTGCCCATTCAAAATAAATCAATAGCTAGCCACTCTATAGTAAATAAAAGTGGTAGTTGCCCCTTCCAGAATAAAGGCCATCCTTGTACTCCTCTTCCGTGTCACTAACATGTACAATTAAACACTAGCTACTGGCTAGCAACCCCTTAATTACTTTAGCGGATAGTAACTGCTATGGTAATTAAGGGGTTTAACCCCTCTACCCACCCAGGAGGCCTAACCACCCTCCTCAGTGAACCTACCCCCATCCTCTCTACGCCATCACCACACACACAAATGGGCAAAAGCTCCAGTAGCCAAATATGGCTAATAGCACTTTTGCCCATTTGTGATGCCCAATTTTTAAAAATGAAATACACATAACAATACATTAAAAACAAACACTAGCCAGGAAATTAATTGATTGTCACAATGGTTACCTATGCCCTCATCAGGGCATAGATAGCTGCATTGGCATTGAATAGGCACCCTATAATGAAAGATATTTAAATTAAAAACACATTACAATACAATTAAACTAAACAGTAGCCCAAACATGTATTGATTTGTTTCTGTGGTTATCTATGCCATCAACGGAGGCACAGATAGCCACATGGGCAATCAATGAGCACTTTATAGTAAATCAAAGTGATTATTTTCCTTGTCGGGATAAAGGCTCATCCTTCTCATCCAACTGGGCACCAACAACTCTTGATCAACGAAGCAATGATCCTCAGCTTGAAGTACAGCATGATGCGCAGAAGTCCACGATCTTCCGTTGCTTGAAGAGGAGACACCAGTGAGTAGATCTTATTTTTCTCTTTTTTGAATAGATCCAGGAGATGTTGCCATGCCATCTTCCTCCTGTCAAATGAGACATGACAGGCCTGATATATGGCCTGTGACATCACATTTAACAGACACATGGTACATCCACCAATTCAATTGGTGGATGTACCCTGTGTCTAGGCATCATGTTTGGCAGAGAATGACTTCTCTACCAAAATTGATGGAATCACATGGTACATCCACCAACTGAACTGGTGGGTGTACCATGTGATGCTTTCCATTTTTCGGTTATCTGACATCACCTTAAAGGGATGGAAGCATATGGTACCTGATTGGATGGCTTCCCTCCCTTTAAGGTGACATCACATCACTCCAAAAAACGGCATCACATGGTACATCCGCCAATCGGAATGGTGGATGTACAATGTATCTGTCAAATGTGACATCCCAGACCTTATATAAGGATTTTCACGTCTTATTAGACAGAATGGCAACATCTTCTATACCTGTTGAAGAGATGAAAGAAGATAAGAAAAAAAGAAAAAAAAAAAAGATGTACTCATCGGGACTTCTCTTCATGCAACTAAGGACTGTGGACTTCTGTGCATCATGCTCCTCTTCAACTTTGGCACCAACAACTCTTGACCAACAAAGCAATGATCATCAGCTTGATGAGCACCGCTGATACTTGATTGGAGAATAATCCGTTTTTTTGAAGGCATGAGCCTTCATTCCGCCAAGGGTAAGATACACATGTATTGTATTTTATTTAATTGCAATTTGTTTTAGAGTGCCCATTGATTGCCAATGTGGTTATCTGTCCCCCCCATTGAGGACATACAGTAGGTAACCGCAGTTGCAATCAATGGATGTATTTGCTATTTTTTTTGTTTGTATTGTACTGTAATGTTTATTTTATTTAATTGTGGTTTTTTTATGGTGCCCATTTGTTGGGGGTAGAGGTGGTAGATATTAGGGTGGCTATTGGTTGCCAATGTGACTATCAATGCCCCCATTGAGGGCATAGATAACCACAGTGACAATCAATGGGTTAAATGGCTAGTGTTTGTTTTCATAGTATTGTAATCTGTTTTGTGTTTTATTTTATTGGCCCATATGGAATATTTGAATGGGCAAAAGCACTATTAGCCATATTTGGCTACTAGGGCTATTGCCCAATTCCTGTGTGATGTTGGTGGTAAAGGGGGCGAGTTAAGGGGGTAGTTGACCCACAGTGGGTGGTTAGGCATTGTGGGAGGGGTTAATCCTTTCATTACCTTAGCGATTGCAGTCACTAAGTTAAGGGAAGGGTTAACCCCTCCCGAGAGGCCTAATCACCCACCCTGGGGAAACTATGAAGGTGGTATTTGGCCCGGGGTGGGAAGTAAGGCCTCCTAGGTGGGTAGTGGGAGTGGTTAACCCTTCAGGCAACCCTTCTGGGAGGCCTAAATGCCCACCCTTGTGCTACTACAACTTTCACCTACGTCCTCTACTGCCAACAAACCAGGAACTGTTATTTGACCACTTCATTACCTTAGCGGTTAGCCACTAAGGTATTGAAGGTCACCTGTTATTTTATTTTTATTGCATAGGATTGATGTAAGGGGTCCCCGGAGCTGAAACGAACGTGGGTCAGCTCGGGAGACCCCCTTGCTTCAATCCTATGTAACAAAAATAAAAGAAACTCTGTCTGATGCAAATCGCGATTCTGATCTCGGCACCCTTTAGGTGATGATAAAAAATAGCGAGTATTTAACCCCCGATTTGCATATCGGAACTTAGTGAAGAACAGTTACTTGAAAAAAATACAAGTTTGGGCATATTTTGAGCTTCCGCACGGCTTGTCAGAGCAAGAGTGCTAACGATCGTTAAAAAGCCTTTTACAAGCAATTTTGCCATGTTATCGAAGCTTTGTGAATAGCTACACATGCAAAATTGCTTGTAAATTGCACTTAACAAGCGTTAAGTCACTTATCAAAATTTAGTGAATCGGCCCTATAATGGTATTTTGTATTCTTTAGAATATTTGACAAGATCTAAAATATTAACATTGTTTTGAATTTTGCTTGCTAAGGGTTCTAGACTAAGACAAAAGTGGCGATAGCAAGCACACCTGCCTTGCACCATTACTAATGTGAATTACATAAGGAGTATTTCCAGCCATTGTAAACATGACACATGGCTTTTCATATAGGGCTTTAATTACAATCAAGAAGGGTCCCCAGATACCAAACATTTTTTATGTTGTGAACATATACCCAGGGGTGGGATTCAGCTGGTTCGCACCGGTTCTTGCAAACCTGTTTCTAAAATTTTCAAAGTTCGCCGAACCGGTGCGACTGGCCCTTAATTCCCCCTCTAAGACTCCGTTCTGCGTCCTGCGCATCTAGCTGTGAGAGAAACAGAGCCTAGCTGTGCGAGGACCCGATGGGGAGAGCCAGGCTCTTGCTACAGACTTTCACGGCGCCGCGTCAGGGGAGAAGTATTGAAGTTGCAGAGTTCAGTTGCACAAACACACTCCAGAACCCTTGGCTGGTGCATCACGCGATCCATGCTGGTTGAAGAGTAGTTGGCCAGCCTTGCTCTTCTGGTTCTGGCTCTTCTCCTTAACTCTTCTGGTTATCAGGTGTGTGTGGCTTCGTTAAACGCCAGGTGATATAACGGCGGGAGCAGCAGTGGTTAGTCTAAAGTTCATATTGTTAGGTGGAATGGATGACTGGTATATCACACTCCTCCCAAAAGAACCAGAGAACATTATGTTCGCATAGGAACTTCTCCAGTGTGTCATTCTTTTTTTGGTTTAACTCCTCCAGTGGGATCCACAATGCACCAGCACTGAAATTATTAATCTTCATGATACACCCTATTAAATGTCTGATACATTAGTTAAACCCTTCCATACTAGAGGTGTTAGTATAGTTAAAAGTGATTAAATCAACCACCCCTTAAACTCTGTTAAACCACTGATAATGTCAATAGTTATCTCAATTGACCAATGATTGCTAATATTCCTAAATAAGGGCTTGTCCAAGCTGAGAACGTGCATGCATGTACGCTCGCAGTCAGCGCAATCAAACACATTGCAACAATGTGTTTGACCAGTGTGCGCAAGCTTGCTGCTTGGCAAGACAAATTCTTTTGAATTTGTCGCGCTTGCCCATGTCAGCCAATGAGGGCAAACCCCCCCTGCGCATGCAACTATGGTGAGAGAGAACCTGTTGCTAAAATTTCTGAATCCCACCATTGCATATACCCCCATATATTTACCCCATACCCGAACAAAGTTCTTTTCAGTGTCCAATGATATCATCAAGGTATAATGTATAATAACAAAATACATTTTTATACTGTACATATAATATTTTAAAAATACTTTCCATTTGTTAAATAAAAGCAGTAGTCACTAATTACAATCTCTCTAAAGCACTTATTCGTCTGCAATTATGTATCTGAATAATGCATGACATTTACATTTACTATTTCATGACAAGCAGTAATTTTCTTTATTTCCCTGTCACATACAGTAGTTTAATCTCCCTCTCTCCTAGTCTCAGTCTCCGTAAGAGTCCTTGTAACAGGGATTTATCCCTGTTTAAATAAAGCTGCCTCTAGTGGTCTGAGAAATCCATCAGGGAGCTGGTTAATTGCAGGTAATCAATTAACCAATAGAAAAAATAGTAGCAAAAGCGTGCGCTGCTCACCGGTAGTAATTAGAAACACCAAGCGCAATCAATGATAAAAATGAGAGGTTAATGAATAAAAGCTTAAGTACACATGACACACCAACTCTGACTCGTTTCGTTCACGTGTACTTACACTTATGTACATTAAACTCTCCGTTTTTTCATTAATTGTACTACTGGCGAGTGGTGCACCGCCTTTGCTACAATTTTTTATATTTCGTGATTCCTGGTTGGAGCACGCTGTTTCTATGATCCGGATCCATGGCTTTTCATTCCTGCGGCATCAGTATAGTGAGTATCTACCTGTCACATGGCACCAGAGACTGTGTGGGACACAAGGGGCTGCGGTGCAGTAGGTTGTAGGTCTGCCGAAGGATATACCTGAGAGTGAGTTCATCTGCTTCTCTGTTTCCTTCTCCCACCATACTCACCCCCCCTCTGTATGTTAGTCTGCAGCACACTAAGAGTCTCTGTGAAGCATTTTCATAAACAGCCGGACCGGGATCATTTATATAATAAGATTCATTTTATCCACATACCGACAGCTCTGGAGCACTAGCTATAGGGGTAAACCCCATCCATTACTAATCAATTAACCAGCTTCACCTGGGTAATCAGAGGAGGGTAAAAAAAACCCTGCTGGGGACAGACCATGAGTGTCGTTAGCACAGACACACTGTGCTGACAGAGGAGATTAAGTCTTGAGCACACAGAAGGGCTGTGTGCTGAGAGGAAGACACCAGGAGACCAGATATATTCCTGGACACAGGAACCTGCCAGAGGCAGGGCCCTCAAGGGAGCAGCATGACTGCAACACTTACTTCTGAAGTTTGCCTGGAGAAACCGGAGATGCCGAACCAGCATACTCAGATAAGACTTTCATATATATTATGCCCTGATAATATGTTATGTGCTTTGGACTGGGAACTGGCCTATCCAGCCAGTCAGATAGCTAGGGCATGTACTGTTTATTTAGTCTTCAAAGTGGAGTAGGTGTTTCTTTCTTTGTATCATGTTTTGCCTTAAACTGATGTTTAAAGTGCCAGGCTAAATAAAGCCATGTTTCATTTCCCCCAAATCAGTATCCCTGAGTATACCTCTGCACAGGTCTCTTACAGTCCTACATCTCATTCACGTCTTTAACTTGGCTTTCTCCTCTGGTTCTTTTCAATAAGCCTTCAAGCAATTCCTGATGCCTCGTCTTCCCCCTCTAGAAATGTTAGCTATCATACTGTTTTTCTCAGTAAGTCTTGAATCACATACACACATACATTTTCCAACTCTCATTCTCTCCATGACTCTCTACAGTCAGGCATGTGCACACACTACTGAAGCATTACAAACCAATGTTAGAATGTGTTCATACTGTAAGTGCTATTTCACAGTGGCACTTCCTTTCCTTACACATGTAATTGTTCCAATGGTGCATACTGTAGTTTTTTAGAGGCACAAGTCTCATAGTGATGTTTCTTTACTGATACATAGAAGGAAGCGGTGCTGATATCTTAAAGCTGCAGTTCAGGCAATATCCTGCATGTGTGTTTTTTTTAAAGAAATCTGTTCTGTAGTAGGAAAAAATACTTTTAGCATTTTCTGTTTTAAAAAAACAACTTTGAAAGACCAATTTTCTTGTATTCTATTTTAACAAGCATGTTTGTTGCTATAGCAACCATTTACATTCCCCAGATCTAAAGATGTTGCCAAACTTTGCCGCTCAATAGACAGAGAACGAATTGACCGGCAGCAAGGCAGTTCTTTAGGTAAGTAGAGATTGCCCACATGAAACTACTGAAGTAAAAAAAAAACTAAAAAAAAACATAAAACGGGAGCTTGAACTGCAGCTTTAAGATTTAGATTTACAGTAAATTAGCCATTTTTTATGAATCCAACTTATTTTGAGAAGAAATAAGGAGTCATTTTCAAAAGTGTCTGGCAGCAGCACTTCCATCCCTGCTGCAGCATAGAAACTAAATGACTATGCATGGGGACCTGTGTATTAAACACTCTTCTAAAAGGAAGAGACGTGTCTCAAACATTATTTACATATTTAATATTTGCAGTTTATTAAGACACCATCCTTTGTCTCTAACTGCCTCTCTGTAATATTTTTCTGGATGTGTTACCATCTCCTACAACTCAACATGTCCAAGACAAAGTTATTGATTATGCCACAACAGGCTTGTCCTAGATCTATTCAATCCTTTGGGACACCGTGCAGTCATGAAACACATTCAGTGTGGCAATTGGCCTAGGTCTCCTCTACCCTCTTCTGTAAATAACTCATTGTATGCAATGCTCCTCATGGTATTTTATGACCTGCCAATGTTCTCGGTACTGAATGAATTAAAAGGAGAGAATAAAAACACGACTCCATTTATTTTCCATTTTGGTTCCAACATTTATAGTAGGTGTTAAGACAAAGCCCTTGTTATATGCTAACCACTTTAATTTGATTTGCAATGTGTTTCCTTTGCTATGCAATGTGTTGCAGCCTCTTCTGGCAGCAAAGGGGTTAGCAGACCATATAGTGTTTCTAATAACCTGATGACATTACCAGCATCTGGATTAGGGGAAACCGAGGGATTAGGCAATCCCCAAGATGCGGAGGCGACTACTTCTTTTTTCAGTAATTTTATTTAAAAAAAAAAAAACATTCTATCTAAATGTCTGACACAGAGAGTTACCCAAACTTTTTTCTGTCCCCAACACATTAAACAGTGCAAAAACTGTAGATATTCAGATTTTAGACACTGACATATAAATTAGCATACTATACTTTATTATAATTTACAGCTTCCTTTCCCCAACTTCAGACTGTTGTATTACAAGGCTTATGCAATCAATATTTTTTTAATTATGAGACAGTGAACCCACTCAAGTGCAACTATATAATTTTCTTCTTAACCCACACGGCATTAAACGGATGATGGATAAATATTTATAAGGTTAAAATGTATGTGACATGCCTAGTTCTTGTCAAATTATTTTATAAAGGTTACCGTGGAAATATTTGCAAACAAAGTAATCTGATGTTTAGGGTGGGGTTTGCTGCCCTTGCTGTCTGTCTGCCTATCTTCTCACTCATTTGTTCTATCAGTGGCCTTTCTAGTTAGTTATTTTAGATACAAGAGGCTGTCCAAATCTGATCAGTGAGATGTACAGTAGCAGATTGACAATTACTCTCCTTTCGGAGTTCTTAGTAAATGTAAAGTTTCCACAGCATACAAATAATTTTAAATACATACACAGTACCTAGAGAGGCACTTACTAACCACTGTGGTTAGGCACTCTAATCCATTGCACTTAGGTTTTTTACCCAGTCCCTGAAGGTGTCTTTGATTACTACAGTATTTTGACCCAGAAACTCTGAACTATGTTAACTCCTTAATGAGGTGCTACCTGCTTAAGTGCTAAGGGGGATCCCTCAAAACTCTGAAAAGAGGCGTTAAGGTCTGTCCTATTGGTAACATGGCCTGTGGTTAATTTTAGCGGCCGTTAATGATAATTGTATCTAAATAAAAGTGGAAAACCTCAACACATATCCCCGGTAGGTCGTTAAAGTTAAGGCACGGCTAAATGCAATTTTGTTTGTCATAGCTGAACCTGGCGTTAAGTACTTCCAGCACCTGGAGCCATGTTGCAGAAATTTGCGTGGCCTTGTCCATGGTGCTGAAGTAGCTCACTTTTGCCTCCTATATTGCCCGGGCTAGGTAAAAAAATTAGAGCAATAACCTATGTATGAACCCCTTAGAAACCATAGTGGCCATGAAGGCATGCATCATGGCGGGATCTCCTGAGTAAGCACGTTCAGTGTACATTATTGATGCTATAGAAAAACATACATATATCAATCTGATATATTTTAAAATGGGCATCTATCAACTAGTTAGAACCTATTAAACATAAATCATTGTTCATGTTGATCCTACATTGGTCTACACCTTAAAAGCAGCATTGAAGGTTTATATAATACATTTCGGACTTATTCACTTCTTATCATGCTGTATTTCAAAGTGCGAAATCAATTACCTTAAAACACACACACACACACACACACACACACACACACACACACACACACACACACACACACACACACACACACACAACCTTAACCCAACCGCACCTGAAGCCCAACTACAGTATAACACCATGTAAACTATACTGTAATTCTCAATAAGGACTCAGTACGCAATTTGCATAGCCGTGAATGATTACAGAGTGTCTATTCCTGAACAGAAGTTATTCGAAAATGTAGGTAAATTGTGCAACTTGAAAACAAAAGAAAAAAAGGGAGGAATGTGTGGTAAAAAACCCCAACTTTTAATCATTCTTTCCACAAACAGGGGCTTAGGTCTATAATTAATAGGGGATACGCCCAGAAAAAAAAGTTGAACCAATAATCAATAAGTAATACTGGGCAGTGCTCCTTTTCAAAGGTAAAACCTGTGTAACTTACTGGTTTCTTTGGACGCACCGGACGGATGATGCTCTAAGTGCATTACTGCAAACTGTGGCACACATTGACGGTCTTATCTGTACATTAGCAGAATTCCTGGACTTCGGTAGTACATATTGCTTACCAATACAGGTTTTCATATCCATGGAAGCCATAAACCCATCATAACATAGGCAGCGATATTCTCCAGGTATGTTTGTACACTGTCCTCCATCACAGATATCTGGGTTATCTTCACATTCATCAATATCTAGAATCAAATTGAAAGGCACACGATTACTAATATAACTTTGTCTGCGATGGCTCCATAGTGAATGCTGCTGTATACCCAAAACTATGGCAATCACTTTTTAATAGTATGAATGGTCATGTCTTGGCAGGAAATACTATACATAATAACAGCAAAAATAAATGTAAATATTTACACTGTGAAAAAATATGGATAAATATACTATATAAAACAATGAAATCATAGTATGCAGGCACTCCTGGAAAGCTTTTGAATGGCCAAAATGCCTGAATATTTCTCTGTTCCACTGTACTCAGGACGAATATGAGCTGTTATCAGGAGTGTCTCCTACATAAAATAATGTCAATAAACTCCAGGTCAGGGCTGTTATAAGGATTCAGGATCTTTTTTCCTATAAAAATATATATGGTATACATTCTCACAAGACAAGTTTTGAATAGAGCTTCCCTGCATATTAAATAAAGGCACCTGAGCTTTAATGTCCATGGGAATTTAGGCAAATATTTTATGAAAATTGGGTACTTTTGCACATAATTTAATTGACATTTTTTTTTTATTCTTTGGCCTTTCAGATTTTACACCCAGAATATAATTGACTTTTTCTAGGTTTTGCAAAGAACTTCAATCGTTCAAACTTTTAGAAGCAACTCGGGGAAAGTATGCACATTTTCATTATGTTTATTTTCATTTTAAGCCAGAGCAAGTCCCATTATTTAGGATTCAGAAATGGAAACTGTACATATTTTTAGCACCAGAATTTACAGCTCTGTTAGTAAATGAAAATAAACTTTTAGTTGTTACTGTATTTACTATTCACTAAAGTCTATAACATGTATAATTCCCTTCATTGATGTAGTTCATAGATCTACTGTCCGTATTGATCCTGGAGACCAATTAGATAAGTTGTAGGTTGCGGTAAATTTTAGTGGACCAACATTAGATTTGTTCACAAGTACAATTATAGTGCACAGAGCTTCCAAAACATCACAGGTTTCCTCAAGTGTTTCGTAAGCTCTGAATACTATTTCCTGCACAGCATGTAGAACTCTAATGTTGGTCCATTAAAAGGTATCATATACTACATTGAATCTTCCTTCAGTGCTCAAAGTGTTTACCCATGTACAAATACAATGCCAGATTAATAACAGTATAAGCATGTGGACTGGACTAAAACTACAGCATACTCTTAAAAACAATGAAAAAAAGACACAAATATGATGCAAAGTCTTAACTGCAGTTAAGTCCAATTCAAGTGCATGGAAGTTACGGTGCAGTAAGGGCTTTTATTAACCTTGGGCACTGATCGGCTGTGTTAATAATATGCAACAGTTCTTGGAAACTCACGATCGTTTCCTCAGAAGCAGATCACAGGAACAGTTGTGGTCTGTTTGGTGCAAAGTGAGGGAGATCATTTTACTTCATTCTCATTTAACCTGTCTTGTGCAGACAGCATATTTTTTCTATACAGACAGTGAATGGTCCTGGTTTAATTGCCTTATAAAAGAGATATTTATATATGATGCAGAGTTCAGATTGCAATCTTTGTTTTATATCTGATTTGAAATGTGTTAGTGGCAGTATTTGGGTCTCAATAACGGCTGCTCCCTTCCAAAACTAAAGTTACTGCACATGCAACACAAATATTATGTTTCACTTCTCATAAATGATCTAATGTTCTTTATGTCATGTTTCATTGTTTTAGGACCATCAAAATACTAAGGGATTGAAGAATGAGTTCTATGTTTATATTTGCCATATGCTAGTAACATATTACAATACCATATGACAATAATATATTATTTTTTACATTTCTGGAATTAAACGTGTCTGCTGTTTTAGAACAAATCTGTTAGATACTTTGCATGTTGTTTTTGTTGGAGATGGTCATATAGCAAGAGGCATTGCAAACAGGAATACATTTCTTACCTCCACAAGTCCTCATATCTGGCATCAGAGCATAGCCACCAAGGCAGCTGCATTCATAACCTCCCTCTGAGTTAGTACAATGGCTGTCACAGCCACCATTCATAATCACACACTCGTCGATATCTGAAAAAAAGGAAAGTTGTGACAGCAGTTTGTCAGCTTTTCTCAAAAAGACAAGTTAATGACAGTTAAACTATTGTCTCTCTACCACAGTATAATAGATAACCCCCATTAAGTCAAGAGTTCACTAATTTCCTCCTCAGATTAAACGTAACTAACGTGTAGATGAGAGCTTCTGTACGTTGAAAGTACTTTTCATTTACTTCAATTGCTCTGTGCCATACTGGGGCCTTATTACATCCTTATTTCCACCTGAAAATGCAGTAGTGAATTTGAATTTCATCACAAAATATCACAGGGGTCTGAGTGATATAACGTGTACAGTGATCATGTGTCAATGTAACTGCCCTGGAACAGGGTTGTTTATTTCTGTTCCACCCTTTGCAGTTTTGACTGCCAGCCTTCTCCATTTGGGATGTAAGATTTCCCTGCAGCAGTAACTCCGAGTGCATGTGGAAATGCTACATTTTAGATACATTTCCCCCTCCAGACTGCCAATAGCTGGTTCCCCTGACAACCTCTTTAGTCTTCCTAGCTGAGATGGTTTGTCTCAACTACTCTGTCTGTGTTCACAGTTAGCACAGTCCAGTCACCTTTCCTGTGTGACAGGAATCACATACTTCCTTTCCATCCAAGCAGGCTGAGTGAGTACACCTTCTTACCTATCCCTTGCAAGCCATCCATTTTTGACCTTCCCTTGATACAAAGCATTCCACATAGAGAAGCACTCTCTCACCACTCCACACCATCTACAAGTACCATTTATTTGCTGTGACTCTCCCAATAAAGTTAAGAAAATACATAAGGACTTGTTGTGCTTTCAAAGAGTGATGAGTTCAGCTATCTGGCCATACTTATATCCTGCATATAACCATTTGGCTCCAGAATAGTAACAATCCCTTTCAGTTACAGTACATCAGTAGTCACTATCATAAGATGTCTTGGGCTTACAGTGATAGTTTAATAAGCTAAGAACTGTTTCAATTTTTTTTATGAATCCTTTAACAACATCTAAACAGTTGGCAAGTTCTGATATAATCTCACGTGTATATTTATTTTGCATCTCTTTACCGTTTTGAACGCTGAGGTGAATTTGTTTTTTTTAGCAATAGTCATCAGGGTGCAGTGCAAGAATATAACATAACATACACTTACCAGTACAACCAAGTCTGTCTGGGGTTGCTTGGTATCCTGAGTTACAGGAACACTGATACACTCCAATCATGTTCACACATTTTCCATTTCTGCAGAGATTGTCACTGAGAGAACATTCATTGATATCTGCATGGAAGGTAGAACACATTTTCTTTTCAACAAACATGAACCTGCAGTAAAATTATTATATTGTGGCATGCAAGAAGGTCAACAATACCAATACAATCTTACGGATGACTCATTGTTAATGATATACACCCTTGAGTAATTTTACCAGCGCCACCATTATATCAGGATCTTAAAATCTGGACAAACAATTGCATCTCTTTCTCTCATATTTGCACAAATAATAATTACTTTTGTCTTGTCAGTAATCTGTTAAAATTTACTTTAAACTAATGGTTACACCATGATTAGTACTAAAGATATGTTCTGCCTATAAAATAGCCTATATTTCCATTGTCACAAAATGAACATATACTTTGCCCACAATGCAAATGTACAGATTTTAGTTTTCCTTTGATAAAGGATGGTTATCTCATTTATTTCTTCATCTTCCTATGTGTCATCATCCAAGCCTCCTTTTAGCTACAATTTTACAAGTGAGCTAATGCAGCAGTGTTTTTTTGAAACTTACCCAAGCAGGCATCCCCTGATGGCGTGAGTTCATGTCCGGGAGGGCAGTTGCAAAGAAAACTACCTTCAGTGTTCACACATTCTCCTCCCCTGCAAAGCAAAGGGTTTCGCTCACATTCATCTATGTCTGCAACAAAAAACAACAATATTGTTAGGGGTGTATGTGCTGCATGGGATTATTTAACCTACATCAGGTAGAGGGGAGGCGGATCTCTCTCTGTCCATGATGAAACCGGTGCCCATGTAGAATGGGGTTGTATTTGTTTATTCAGAATCTCCCTTCCCACTTTCTTATATTCTGCAGCTTGTATGGTGTCATTTGCTTTGCTATAGTGGGTCTACACTTCTTTGACACCGAAAAAAGCATTCAAAAGCTGTCTGATTTTTTAAAGTCCTGAGTTTTCCCTAAATAATAGTTGTCCCTTTCAGTCCTTTGTTGCTGATGGGCCCATAAAGCATTGCAACTGTATGTGCTGTACTCCAATCAGCAGGGCATGGATTGAGTCATTCTATTTCATGCCAATCATCTCATTTCCTCACTGATTTGATCACCAAAGGGAAAGACGCTGTGATTAATAACACATCTAGAATATATTGATACAGAACAAAATAGAATTGATTTCTGAAGCAAAGGCCGTCATTTACCATCTACTTACACTTTAATTATTTTGAGATGTTTGCAACATTTTGTGACTCTGAGAAATGCAATTGTGCAATTGCTGTCTTCTGAACATGTTCTGCAGTTCTCACAGAACTCAATAGAGTGGGGAGGTTACAAATGTACCTGTTTTTTAACAAGACCTTTATGATTATAGAGAATAACACTTGGTCAGCAGGATTTATACAGAGATTAACAGTAGCTGCCAGTAACAATTTTCAGAGGCCTCTAAAAATAAGTAAATTAGTCTATGACAGTATGAATGCATTTTAAATATAAATCAATTTTTACAGTATAGTTTTCTTTCCTTCTGATTTATATATTCTGTTCCTATTCTGTACTTAAATGTGTTCCCACTGGGAGTAATGAAAATGGTAAATTGTGGATCAAGTGGTTGATTGTACACGTAGATGAAAAAGTGCCATATTATGCACAGCTAGGGGATTGTATGTGATGGAAACGGTCAAATATATAAAGGGAACACCAAATTACTGGAGGGAAGCATATTTCAGAGAAAGAGAAGCGCTAGAACAAGAGGTCACGTGCTGAAGCTGGAGGGTAGCAGGCTAAGGGGAGGTGTGAGGAGGTGCTTCTTCGTGAAATGGGTGCTAGATTTGTGGAATAACATCCCAACAGAGATAGTAGGGGCTAATACAGTAAGGACATTTAAATATGCTTGGGAAAGACATAAAGCTATTCTAAATTTGAAGGAAGCCAACTTACCCATGCAGTTCTTCATCATCATGAATCCACTTTCAAAGCCCTCAAAGCACTCACAGTCAAAGCTGCCTGGAGTATTGACACAAGTCCCACTCCCACAAAGGTCAGGAGAGATGCGACATTCGTCAATATCTATGTTTAAGAAGAAGGTAAGCGTTCTTATAATCCCATAAGCAAGGACAGATAATAAAAAACATTAATAACATGACTAGTGAATATGAACAGAATAACCTTTTTTTTTTTTTTTTTTTTAATCTAGAGTTCTAGTAAAATCCACAATTGTAGACCTAAAAATACAAGAATCAGGCACGTGTAGTTTAAAAATAAAGTACTAGGATGTTCCCAGTGATGATGAGGAGTACTATAGAATGCATGGTAATATCATTTAATTGGTATAAGAATGGTACATTTATAAAATGATTGTTTCTGTTATTTTAACCTCAAAATAGATGCTCAGCTGTGATTCTAATTTTGATCCATCTAACTGATGTGGGCTTTGCCAATTTTTTGTTTTTGATTTACTGCACTTTACAACTTGTAGAAAACTTTTGTGGCCATGTGTCGAGCACAAACTGTATGCTTGCCATGGAATCGATGCTACGAAAGACGTTTTGAACATGTGTCAATGCAGAGAGACATGAGCTTGAGACTTGCGGACTGATTATTGAATGAGTTAGGGCAGCGATATCTGATGCACATATTGCAATACATTGTATACTGGGATGTATTCGATTGCAGTTCTTAAACCCTTAATGCATCTCTTTGCAGTTTTCTTAGTGTAGGCCCTTTTCCCTGTGCTAAGGGAACAACCAGTACTGCTGTTACCTGTTTGGCTACCAAAAGGCCTGAGCCTCCACCTCTGGGAGCCTGGGTGTCGATGGGTCACCTCGGTGCAGCGCCTCCACCTGAGAGGGATCCCAGCGTAGTGGGATAAACCCCTCACAGGAACCAAATAGTGAACACACACACAGGTATATGATAACAGGTTTTACTGAACAACAATATGCTATCTGCACCCCACTGTATATAGCTCACACACACAACCCCAATACACCAATTGAGTGTCCCCAAAGTACATAGGGTGCTTGGCACCAATATCCCTGATGTCCTTTTCCCCCAATGTCAGGATCCACCCAAAAGTTTATGGAATAGTGCTATCCTGTGAACCGTTGGTGCACTTGGTGTGGTACCTGCCCAGGTGCTCCAGCACCCGGGGATTGCCGAACAACAAACAGGGATCCGCTGATCCAGCGACGTCATCGTCCGCGAAGGCATCTGCCTCTGCGTGGGGTGAACTCCCACTGGAGTGTCTCACCTTTTAGAGTCTCTGATAATACAGTGGTGGTCTGGTCCCAGACCACAGGCTGCAAGTCACTGCGTGGCGTCTTCACTGTGTCCCTGACACTTGTACAGTAATGAGGAAGCGTCCCTATCTAGGGGGCCTTCCCTGAAGCAACCACAATCTATGGTGAGTCTGGGCCTAGGTGGGACTCTAGGCCTAGTTTCAGGGCCACAGGCACCTGAGACACTACCTTACCCTTCTCTGTCCTGCTCCCGTCTGGCGTGGTCCTGCTGAGCGTGCCAAATGTATCTCTTCACTCCTCCCGGGATCCTAAGGGCCCTATTGGCCAGTCGTGCCATGTGACTTGCAGCCCCAGGGGCTGCTGGGACATGTAGAGCCTATGCGGAGCCTATCTCTAATGGACGCCGCAGCTATACCCCTCTACGCATGCGCCAGGTCTTGCGCATACGCAATGACACTCAAGATGGCGGCGCCCCACTGATGAAACCGCCACGGATCCCCGGCTTGCCATGCTATCACCTGCCCCAGCATCACCTGCAACTGTGCCAGGTCCGCCTGCTCCTCCGGCGGCACATGGACTCCCAGCATTAGCCTGCTCATCCCCCCGCTCCCGCAACGAAGGTAAGGGGCAAGGGGGACCTGGCTACATCCCCTTCCTGGTGGAGAATCCAATGTCCCCACTTGGGAACAACAGGATATATAAACAACTAAACACATTCAGAACTTTAAACAATATTGTACATTTCCACAAACATATTGATAACTGAGGCCAGATTGCTCAGCCAGCTAATGAGACTCATAATGGGGTGCCCCTAACAAATCGTACGCCACTCTAAAGGGAGGGTGTCACACTCACTGGCTTCTGCAAGGCTCTTCTTCAGTAATTCCCACTGGGGAAAGTCTATCATAGTCGTGTGGCTTTGGCCCATTTCCAAGTGGCAACCAAGTCTCTGTAAAGTCTCTATTGGGCACAAAACTTGGGCTTCTGGGATTCAGAGAATGGCTTGTGGAAGCCATGGGTGAGGTACATGAGGAATAGGCCTATTGCCTGGTGCTTCTTTGGGAGGTGTCCACCAGTCTCCATTGAAGTTGGTGGATGTGCCTTCCAAAGGGTCTTGGTTGGATTTGGTTAATGAAGCGGGAGTCTCGTGGACTCTTCTGAATCAGTGGCAGTTACTGTGGTCTCTGTATCAACGTCACTTTGTCCCACTTGTGGAATGGGCAATAAGTGGTTTCTATGCCAAACCTTTACCTGACCATCTACGTCTCGTATACGGTAGACTGGGAGGCCTGGCATTTGGGATTCTACTTTGAAGGCCCTGTTGCGCCAGCGGTTGGCCAACTTGTGTTTGCTGGGGATCCCTAAATTGCATAGGAGAACAGCGTCTCCAGGACGAAGTTCCCGATATCGGACCTTGTGGTCATTACCTTCGCTTGTTGCAGGCGTTCAGATGGGCCGAGGCTGTTTCCGCTAACAGAAAGGCGAGATGCAAGCTATCCTGAAGTCGTTTCACGTATCGATAGTGAGCCAAATTTTGGGGATCCTATCGGTAGATACCCTGAGACGGATGTCTACAGGCAGTGGAGCCTCTCGCCCAAACATCATGAAGTACGTGTGTAGCTGGTAGATTCATGCCTTGTGCAGTCGTATATATGCACCAGTGCTTCAACGTGCGTGCTCCATTCGGCTTTATGAGAGCCCTTTAGAGTGCCTAGCATGTCTAGCAATGTTTGGTTGAATCTCTCCGGCAGAGTGTCTCCTTCTGGATGATACAGCATGGTCATGGACTTTTGAATATTTAGCAGTTTGAGAAGCTCCATGATAAGCTCTCGAAGTCCCTTCCCTGGTCAGAGTGCATCCGATTTGGCAAACCATAAAGTATGAAATACTTCTCCCACAGTACTTTGGCGACTGTAAGAGCCTTCAGGTCCTTTGTCAGGAACGCTTGAGAGTAGCAAGTGTAGTGATCTGTCACTACCAGGACATTCCCGATACCTCTTGAATCTGGCTTTATGCACAGGTATTCCATGCAGACTAAATCCATGGGACCAGAGCTTTTTAGATGGCCCATTGGGGCTGCACGAGTGGACAGTGTCTTTCGCTGGATACACATTAGGCATTTCCAGCAATGCTGTTCTACAGACTACCGCATTTTGGGCCACTAACCCAAAGGTCTTATTCACCCCCAGGTGTCCGTGGTGGTCATCCAGGGGCACGTTTCACCAAGGAGGGATTATTTGGGTGGATGGCCTCGCATATAGCGTTAGCCACTGGATCACGCATCTGGGTCTGTACTATCTCCTTCCATTCTAGGATGGTGTCCTGGGTGATGGCCATGCCGTCGGGATGGCAGTAGGCGACAGGGAGCACCTTGGGTCAGCATCCCAGGGAATCGGCTACACGCAGCTAGGAGAACACCACTTTGTCTTCTACGATGGCAGCAGTGGAGCACATTGCCCGCATCCCAGATCCAGGGATTTCTTCCCAGGGGCCTGTGTCATACTCAGTCTAGGTCTCCTGGATAGAGCATTGGCTCCTATGTTTAGAGGCCCCGGCTGGTATTTCAAGGTGAATTGATAATTGGAGAGGGCCGCTAGCCACCTGTGGCCGGTGGCGTCCAGTTTGGCGGATGTTAGGATATATGTCAACGGGTTGTTGTCAATGCACACTTCAAAGGGAATGCCGTACAGATAATCATGGAGTTTCTCCACTACTGCTCACTTGAGGGCGAGGAACTCAAGTTTATGAACTGGGTAGTTCTGTTTATTTGGTGACAGACTTCGGCTCATATATGCCACTGGGTGAAGGCCAGCAGGATACTTCTGGTGCAGCACAGCTCCCAGCCTGTTGAAGCTGGCATCCACATGCAAGATGTATGGTTTCTCCGGATCGGCGTAAGCCAGGACCGGGGCTTCCGCCAGGCTTTTCTTGAGTCCTGTGAATGCCTTTTTGCAAGCAGATATCCACTTGTCACCGAAGGGTGCTCGTGGAGAAGCAGCCTTCTGCCGAGGTTCCTCTGGGAAGATCTTTAGTAGGTTGTTGAGGACCTTGGCTTTACTAGAGTATCCCTCTACGAAGCGGCAGTAGTATCCGCAGAACCCCAAGAAGGATTGCAGCTCCATCACATTGTCTGGTCTCGGCCAGTTCACTACGGCTTCGACTTTGGTGGGGTTGGTAGCCACTCCATCGGCGGACACTATGTGGCCCACGTAGGTGACTGACGTGCGACAGAACCGACACTTCTCCGCTGACAACTTAAGGCCTTCCTTGCCCAGTCTATCTAACACCTTCAGGAGGCGTTCCTCGTGCTCTTCGAGAGTTCTTCCGAACACAATGATGTCATCGAGATGGACTTGACACTCACAGGGATTCCTATCCCCAATGGTCTTCTCCATCAGCCGCTGGAAAGTCGCAGGGCACCGCAAATGCCTTGGGGCTTTCAGGTAAACTGATAGAAGCCGAGGGGACAGACAAACCCATCTTCTCCTGAACTTCGGCGCTCATGGGTACCTGGTAGTACCCAGATCTAAGGTCCAGCACGCTGAACCACTGGCTTCCTGTCAGCGCATTGAGGATCTCCTCTATCCGTGGCAGAGTGTACTGATTCGGGACTGTACGCCTGTTCAGGGTCCAGTAGTCTATGCACAGGCGGACGGATCCAATATTCTTGAGTACCACCACAATCGGGGAGGCGTAGGGGCTAGGAGATTCCATCACGATGCCCGCTGTCTCCATCTCCTTCAGGACGTCTCTCACATACTCCACATCTCTGGGAGCGATGCGTCTGGAACGCTCCCGGAATGGTGTGGTGTCATTCAGCCGGATCGTGTGATGGGCATTTTTGCTGCAACCCACATCATCTCACTAGTGGAGAACACCTCCTGGCATGCCTCCATCTTGGCGCTTAGCCATCTCTTCCAGTCTGCTGATAGGGTCGACTCCCCAAAATCAAACTCCAAATCAAATCAAAGTCTTGCACGGTAGCGCATTCACATGCGCAATAGTCTTTACGGTTGTGACCGGGTATATCCAACCCAGTCTCTGCCCAACATCAAATGGTACCGTGTGATGAGAGGTGTTCTGGATAGTCACTGTAATTTTCTTTGGGATGGAGGATCTCCACTCCCGTATCTCTGGGACAATCTTGTACCCTCTCTTGGCCTCTTCTGTGGGGGTGATCTCCAGAGAGATGTACCAGTCGTCTTTGTCCCATCCTAGATAGTGGACTAAAGCGGACATGTGTCTCACTCCCCCTGGTGTAATCTCGATCAACCCCTCTTCATGATTGAAGATCTCTCCTTCCTCCTCTTGTGCAGCAACTCTATTGCACTCATCTTTGAGTACCGGAGGGATCCGTAGCGAGGATAGGAGTTGTTCGCCAGCCTCATGAAGATAATCCCTGATCACTGCCCGCACCACATCTACGTTGGTCTTCAATATGATTGGGGATCTTGGGTGTTCCAGAGGCTCAGGACATATCACAGCTTCCACGTCCATGGTTGGGTCTTGTTTGTGTTCAGTTGCGGTATATTTAGTCGCACTTGCACCACATCGTCGATGGAGTAGTCTTCATTACTAAGACCCCACAGCTTCATCTTCTACGCCGACTGCAAGGGCAGATCTTTCAGGTGTTGGTCATAGAAGGGCCGGTAGATAATGGTCCCCTGTGACCAGGTATCCAGCAAAGCCGAGGAGTAGATACCTTCCACGATGACTCCTATGAGGACGGCTGGTCCCACCCGACTGTAGGCGTCCGGTTGGGGTGCTTCGTCAGGGCTGGGCTCCGGAACACTCTCCGATAGCGGGGAGAGTGATTGCGTTGTCTGTACTGTGTAGGATGAGGCCCCAGTGGTGGGTCTTTTGGGCTTTGAGCAGTCTTTAGAGATATGACCGTTTCGACCACAATTGTAGCAGCGGATATCGCGGTTGACGTCACGGTCAGGATAAGATTCCGACCTCCTAGGCACTCTGGGGCAGAAGCAGACGCCATTAGAGGGGAGGTGTCTTTGGCACTTTCTGGCTTCTTCGACTTTGGCACCGTCGCTTCTTTGGTTTCTTCCTTGCGGGACTCCTTATGTTTCTTGGGTGCGTGCAGTCGGACGTGGGCTTCGTGCACCTCCACTTGGTTTAATAGTCCCGTGAACGTAGGTGGACACCCGGCGTCTCCCGTCAGTAGCCTGCTCATCCCCCCGCTCCAGCAACGGAGGTAAGGGGCAAGGAGGACCTGGCTACATTAGCATCAGATACTAGTGCCACATCTAAAGTGACATAAACTCCGCTGTCAAATGATATGCATCACATTTAAGACACTTGATTAACAACTCTGTAATACCTGACAGACAAGATCACATTTCTTTTTTTTATTTTATTAAACATGTAAACACTCTTCAGGGCATTTATCTGCCATGAGCAAACTACTCCATGCTGTGCACATTTTCTGCTTGCAGTCTGACTCTGTAATTTACTGAGCACAGTACTGAGTCAACTTTGCTTTACAGATATTATTTCTAATATATGCACTAAAATACCCTTGGTTTGAACTGACTATTTTCTTAAATGAAGCACCTATGGTCATTACGCCATCTTTTTACAGTATCAGAATGTACAGTATGTAATAGTTGAGCAAGAGCCTGCTTATGCCCTACACATAAATGTATAAACTAACATACCTTACCTTTTAAGCGCTGTACAGTATGAAGAATAATAAAAGGGTTTCTACCAATTGTGGCTAGAAAGGAGAAGTGATGTTTAAAAACAAACAAACAAACAAAAAACAGTCTTACCTGTACAATTTCTTTCCTCCATATCCAAAGCAAACCCATTGTTGCATCTACACTTAAAACTTCCAATTGTATTTCTGCATTTTCCATTAGTGCACGTGCCAGGGAAGGCTTTACATTCATTGATATCTTAAAAAGAGATAGAAATGTGACTCTATAATGCACTTAAAGTAACCACTTTCTCATTACACTACAAAAGGGCTAGCTATACACTCTAGAACTGAAAAAGTTAAAACAATAATAAAAAAAACACAAATAATTACATAAATTCAGATACAAGCTTTGTTACATTTAGGGGCATCATCAAATACAGTTATAGACATTTGTACATTGTACAGTAAGTGGAGTGTTTATCATACTGTATACCCAGAAAATGCTGTCTCTTTTCTAACAATGACCATTTTACAATATTATTCAAGAGACCTTGAATTTCTTCAGTAAAGTAAATTAACTTCCTTTTCAGCTTAAAAAATTATCAGTCAAAGTTAAGTGATATATTAATGGATATTCTTCAAAGAATTGCATCAGGAGACATACAGTAATGCCACAATTTGGAATATCTCTTCACAGCCAGCAATTCCACCTGTGACTGACAAAACTAATAAATTTATTTTTTATTTTTTGTAAAATTGTTATAGATGTGGGCACAATCTAATTTTGGTGCCTGAAGCACAGGGAAATAAGGTGACCTTCCCACGGTCAAAAGGAGAGCAGACCCTGGGAGGTAAACCGAGTTCCACTGAATTTATGGCAATGTTCTTACCATCTGTGGACCAAAGAGAATGAATGGCAGTGACCAGGGGAATGGGTTAAATGTAGGTGATTGACATTTTTTTTTTAATCAGACATGTTTAAATATTATTACAATCATTTTGAAAGCCTTCAATGTCTTAATAGTTGCAAAATGCGTTGCAGAGTTTTGACGATCTTTACCCAATCACTGTAGTGATAAACTAGTTTTTAAACTGGTACATGCGCAGGTCAATTGTTGTTCCAGACTTTTTTTTCTTATTATGGTTTATGTCAACTCTGTGACAGATACATAAAGATCCTTTTGACTTAACGAGATGTTAACGTAAGTAAACATCTCCATAAATGCTAACAGACATCTTCAAAGCTCACTAAATGCATTAAGACGTGTTTTACTGCTAAAACGGCCTGGCACTAACTTTAACGACTGTTAGTGTTAATGATATGTGTAGCCGGGTCCCCCTACACTGCGTCCGGTGCGGGGGAGCTATTCTGTGGTTTCCCCGGATCTCCGCAAGATCGGGAGGTGGGGGCGGCTGTTTTGTGAGTCGCGCATGCGCAGAGCGGCGAGGCGCGCATGCGCAGTCAGAGGAGTGTTGCAGGGAAGGCCCTAGATAGGGACTCTTCACATTAGTGTTATTAGTACTTCGCTGGTGATCGGACGGCCACGCGGCGCACTGCGGCCTGGGACCAGGCCACAGGACCCTGAGACATTGTGTGAGACCCTCTGCACTAAGAGGAGGATCAGGACCCTTAGGAGAGAAGGGATTTGTGTTGAAGTCCCCGCAACGTGGGACCCTCTCCAGCCCATCGCGACAAGCAGCACCCGGGTACTGGAGTACCCAGGCAGGTACCCAACGTGCACCTACATCCACAGGGGTAGCGCTACCTCACATTTGGGTGGGACATGCTGGGACAGAACACAAGGGGTATTGCTGGGACAGAACACAAGGGGTATTGGTGCCACAGCACCCTCAGTACTTTGGGGGAACCACCAAGTGTTGGGTCACTGGGGTTATACTGTGGGTACAGTGGGTACAAGTGTTATATGTTATATGTGTTTGTATGTGTGTATAGTAAAGCTTAGTTATATACCTTGTGTGGTGTATTATTCTTTACTGTATATTGGTTCCTGTGAGGGGTTATCCCGCCATAGGTGGAGGAGCTGCTCGCACGGAGAAAGAACTCACCCCAGGCTCCCAGAGGCAGAGGCTTAGGCCTCCTGTGAGCAACAGGTACATCAGCACGTGTAGCTGCCTCATAGCTCCCTTAGGCATAGGGAAAGGGGGCTACATATGAAAAGAGGTGTGGAACACCTCAACGCATATCTACAGTGGGCTGGTAAATTTAACTTGGAACTTAACACCGGGTTATTTTATATCATGACTATACCACAGCTATCCATTTATCACTCAAATTTAGGAGTAAGATGGTAAAAAATAGTCTCCTTACATGCAGCAAACTCACCTTAACATATAGATATGAATCACATTATTCTAGGAGCTATGGGGATAAAGATATTGGACATTTATATATGAATGCTTCTTTGTAATGACTACAAAGCTGTTTTCTTCTCCTAAGCTATACAACCATCACTGGCTATAGATTGAGGAGGGGGGGAGGGGGGTTTAGGATACGCCCAGGGTGGGCTTATGCTGTGTTTCAATGAATGGAATTTAGAATATAAACCCTGTATTTAAGATCCAAAATCAGAAATTCAACATAAAAGGGTGTGTGTTTTGCACACGTGGATTTCCATATTTCTAACTGCATGAAGTTATCCGATGAATTTATGCAGTAACTTAATTAAATAAATCTATTTTACTCCTATTTATTTGATTAAACTGTTTGCATTTATCGTACTGTATGTTTTTGTAATACACTTTTCCTGTTACCGAAGCACTGAACGATTTTGTATATTAAATCTAAAATGTAATAAGTAATGCTCTTATTGAACTTTGTATGTTTTGAAGAGAGTGAATACGTTTTTGGACACATCTTGATACAATAGATTTGTGTGTGTTAAGTGCATATTTTTGTTAGTAAACAGGGACCAAAAAACTCTGCAAGTGAATCTTGATATCACTTTGGTGGTGCCAGCGAGCAATGATAGATATTGTGACGGATTGAGGGGGGATATTATTCATTTGAAGGACCTTGCGTATGCCCAGAGAGAAGGTTAGGTTTGTAGATGCCCGGGGGAGGGAAGTTTGGACAGACAGGGAATTAAGTGGGGCAATTGCACTACTATCTTTCTTGTTTGTTCCTCATTACCTACATGGCTGAAGCACAGTGCTGGAACTCCTACAGACTGGGATCTCGTGAATACTTCCACATTGGTGGCTTTTGCCACAGTGCATTGTTATTCCTTCTTCTACCCCATGGCTTTATAAAATCAGCCAGCTGTAGCAACAGCATTCATTGCATCAAGAGACTGATTCACCTGGCTGGTGTTCAGTCCTAGAACCCTTGCAATCACAGCATACTGTATGCCAGATGCTGACCGATTATATACTTATTAGGATATTTAACTCGCCAATCAAGTTGAGCTACCCTGATTCTTAACGAGAGGAGGACCCATGAATTTATCCAGAGAGCAGTGATTTTTATGTATATTATAATTTGCCACAGAGTTTTTTGGGATTCACGGATATTGGGCATGTTCCTTACCTTTTGCCATTGCAGTATATAGCTGGCATATTCTTTAGAATATTGCTAATGCAGGTCAGCGTTAGTAGCAGCTAGTGACGTTGTATTTTATCCCAACGCTAGCTGCCTGCTGCCGTGTTAGCCATATGCCAATGAGGGACCTAATGGTTATTGTTTATGCATACAATTAGTTTTGTGGATCTCCGTTAAACTCAGGGAAGCTAAGACGTTTAATGCCAGTCTTTATTATAGATGTAAATATTTAGAAATGCTGCATATTTACAATAATTCATGCTGCACGATAGGAAGCGCAACGGTTGGAATTCATGAAAAACATAACTTGGAGAAGGGACTGAATTGCAGGTCCCCAGTTAGAGCTAGTGGTGTTACTCTATCTTTGCATTGGAAATTCTCTATAGCATGTTATAGTACATCATTCTGATACCAAACTCATTTCTTTTCAAAACACATACAGTATGCTTTAAAAGAGTTAACTGAAATAAAATTGAAGATTTGATGACTCAAGAGGGTACAAATAATTGGCAGACAGTGGGAGTGTGGTAAAGGTGTAGATCATCGGGAAGCGCAAACATGTGGAAACAGAAAAAATATTCTGATGGTGCAATATTGTTAAAACAAAAAATGTGAAGATGATAGTATCAAGTCAATGTGTAGAATACTCACAAACGTGAGATGAACTGTATACGCGTAATGGTATCTTTGGATGATGATCCGCCAGAATGCGGTGGAAATAAAAGTAATCCCAATGGAAATGTCTCACCGATACCGGAAGTGACGTCATCCGCTTCCAGGGGTTCCGGCCTGTTGTGGATTAGATTGGTCAACGTCACTCTACGCGTTTCACCTTCCTCGGTTTCCTGACGAAACCGAGGAAGGTGAAACGCGTAGAGTGACGTTAACCAATCTAATCCACAACCGGCCGGAACCCCTGGAAGCGGATGACGTTACTTCCGGTATCGGTGAGACGCATCCGTGATACGCACGCCAGAACACAGGGGAAGCAGAGAGACCACTGATCCTGCTGCCGAGATCCGTTGTGTGAGATCTAAATGCCTGTTTATACTTTTTATCATGTAAGTTTATTGGATTATACTTACTTTTTATAAATATCATATACAGTCTGCACTATGTCCGGTTCTTTTGTTTTATACTAAGGTTTACCGGAGTGTACATTTCCATTGGGATTACTTTTATTTCCACCGCATTCTGGCGGATCATCATCCAAAGATACCATTACGCGTATACAGTTCATCTCACGTTTGTGAGTATTCTACACATTGACTTGATACTATCATCTTCACATTTTTTGTTTTAACAATATTGCACCATCACAATATTTTTTCTGTTTCCACATGTTTGCGCTTTCTGATGATCTACACCTTTTCCATTTGCCACGGGATTGAGAGAGCAATCCCACACTGGGTCACAGCAGCATTCATCATATGTGTTTGTATGAGTATCACTGTTGTTTAATATCACACTAATGATTTGTCACACATTGATAATTTTGGAGCGCCACTATTGATAAGTTTCACCTGTACTGTTTTCTCTTTACTATCAAAGCTGCAATTTTTTATCAGTGGGAGTGTGGTGCAATTTCACACACAATTTCATGTAATATTCTAATAAAACAAATTAAGATTGATTACCTTTATAGAATGGTCTCCCTGTTAAAACATCCCCTCTGTTGGTAAAACCAGGTCCCCTTGGACATAAGAGTTCATATTCTTTAGAACCCGGTTTTGGACATTCCTCACATTCTGCCCCCCACGCTGCTCCTACAGTACAACAACAAGCATCCAGGCGAAACTTGCCGGGTACAGGCTGGATACACTCATCTTCGTCCCATTTTAAGAAGCACTGCTCCATACGTAAATCTGAAAGCAGGGAAAGGACTGTGAACTTTCAGTTGTAAAAAGGTTACATACTAGCACCATTAGTACAGCAATATCTCAATTCTAATAAGCCATAAATTCTATGCAACAGTACTAAAATTTGATTGCACAATCATTGAGGTGGATATATGTTCATTACAATGCTATTCTAGTATTTACTATGTAAACATTACTATTGTCTTATATACAGTACATGCCTCCCTGGTAGCTCATTATTCAATCACTAATTATATCACAAACACTGTCCAACAGAGGGATTTTTTAAACTATCTTGAGAAAGCGAGCACATGTGAAATGCGCACATCGGGCACTCCTTTGCTGACGTCAAGAGCCTCAGCGACGTTTCTATCCAACGGGACAGCCAAACACGTGCCTTCAGCTCCATGCGGTAGTAGACCAGTGTAGCAGGCACCCACTTTAACACACTTGCTGTGATCGATCTTATATCTACCTCACACACTAGTTAGTAGGATTATTTGAATTAGGGACCTCGTTTAAGCAAAATGTTCTTCATAACAGAGCAAAGATAGAGTGGTACTTAGCTTACATCTCCATACTACTTTCGTGTTTCTACTAACAGATGTGTATGGAATCCATGTGTACAGTATATATATATATATATATATATATATATATATATATATATATATATATATATATATATATATATATATATATATATACAAATGTACATACAACTGTAAGCTCATCTGCATGTCTTAGGCAGGTCTGCAACCCCGCCTTTCACCATTATCACCCAGCACACAGCACTTCCACTGCAGCAAGGGATTCTGGGAAATGACATGCAAATGAGCACACCGTGCCACTTTTTGCTTCAAAAACCATTTCATTTTTAACATGGTTCCCTATAGGCTTAAGCTTGCTGCATGGTCACAGCTTTGAGCACAGCCAGGGTTAAGGTGCATACCCAGAAAACCCACCCACAGACAGCTGTTTCGACCTTAATGGGTCTCATCAGTGTGGGGTTGGTTAACTGGGTATGCAAAGAAGCTAAAGGATGGGGTTTACCATGCTGAGTTAAGTTATGGTGAGTAAAAAAAGTGACAAAAACCCTCCACAGCAAAGCAAATATGCAAATGTAAATACAACTGTATGCTCATCTGCATGTCTTAGGAGGTCTGCAACCCCGCCTTTCACCATTATCACCCAGCACACAGCACTTCCACTGCAGCAAGGGATTCTGGGAAATGACTTGCAAATGAGCACACAGTGCCACTTTTTGCTTCAAAAACCATTTTTAACATGGTTCCCTATAGGCTTAAGCTTGCTGCATGGTCACAGCTTTGAGCACAGCCAAGGTTAAGGTGCATACCCAGAAAACCCACCCACAGACAGCTGTTTCGACCTTAATGGGTCTCATCAGTGTGGGGTTGGTTAACTGGGTATGCAGAGAAGCTAAAGGATGGGGTTTACCATACTGAGTTAAGTTATATACATATACATATATATATTCACAATTAATACTGTACTAGTAGGTAGGATTATTTGAATTATTTTAATTATTGACTCTTTGCCCAAAATATCCTTTACAATAGGAAAACGATCAAGGCTAACTATTACTATTATTAATGATTACTATTGCTAAAGGGAAAATGTGCATGAAACTGGGGCATTTTTTAAATTTTTTATCCCTTTCTTCTTTGGGGATATTTTCTTATGTTATATATGTGCATTTTTGCCCCTTGTGGACCGTTTATCTTTTACAATAAGGTTGAGCAGACACCAACCTCATGTTGTTAGATAGATACTATATATCTATCTACCTATCTAACTAACTAAAACTGCACAGAACACACAATCATGTTATATTTGGTGATTCAATGTAGGTTGGTATACCTTTTAGTGTAGAATTGAAGAAGAAACCTAAGAGGTTTCGAAAGCTCTGTACATTATACGGTAGCTTCATCTATGAAGAACTCTAATATTGGTTCACTAAAAGCTATCACAACCTACAGTACAAGCAGCTTACTTTTCTCTAGGACCAATACGCCTCCGCAAACTTTGAACTTGAATTTGTGAATTTGGTGGTACATGTTTTGTTGGTCCCTCAAGTAACAAATGAATTAAAAGTGACTGGTTCTTACCTAGGCACACTCTGCCAGTTCCACCCAAAGTCAGTCCATGGGGACACTCACAATGAAAAGATCCTTTAGTATTAAGGCAGAGCCCATTAGGACACACTCCTGGAAATACTTCACACTCATTGACATCTGGTGCAAAACAAATGAGATTGGTTTAAAATTATGGTTATAAACATTCTTTATGCACAAAAGTGATAAATACAGAGCACTAATTAAACAAATGGAATCTTGACCATCAGATACTTTGCTTATTTTCTACTACTTTGAATGTTTAGTGGAAATTAAACAGTGAAGCGAAGGTTGGGCTTTTGTCAGGCTACTAAGGCCCTAACCTTTTAAACCAAAACAGTACGGTATTGAACACACAAGTATGATTATACTAAGGAATGGGAATACAAAGTAACCTTTGTATAGTTATACCTTACATAACAGTGACATCTTTAAAGGATTTCTTTCTTTATATTGGTAATAATTCAAAGTTTCTCGACAAATAAGACATAGCTCAATAATTACGGACAGTATCTATTTCAGAAGACACCTTCTGGCTGCACAAGAAACCCTAACCGTAAAGTTTCTTCCGACCTCAGATGTGTCATTGAATTGCACCGCTTAGTAAATATCGTCCAAAATGTTTGAGCTAATTTCTTCTTACTTTGAAATATTTGGATTGTTACTCTTCAAAATTAGCTGAGTTTTCATGTGTCAATAAACTGTGAGACCCTGAGAACCTAGTGTATATGTGACCTAAACAGCACCTAAGGTGCGGGTGCACTATGTTACAGGGCTACTGAGAAAAACACATCTGTAGCCATGATGGGCTGTGATATACTGTGCAAGCATTACTACTGAATCCTGTGTAAGGGTTTGAGTTTGTCATTTATTCCAATACGTTATGATACTTCCATGATCACTGCCATACAGTGCAGATGCAGCAGGACTCAGTGTTCCCCCAGATACCTTAACATATCCAGGCATGCCTCAGAATATTACAGTTTCCATAACATTCAATGGCACTGCTGCTGCAGAATACTGTAGTATGACTGGGCATACCTCAAAAAAAGGAACAATCTGGACCAGATCCACTGTATATCACCTTAGTCTTCATATCGAGAATAAAAATAATCAAGAATTGTCACCTTCACATGTCACTCCTTTGACTCTCGCAAATCCCCGGGGGCAGGCAGGATCTGCAAAATAATAATATATAAAACATGATATTAATGAATATTATTTACAAAAGAAACTGCAAAAAAACTAATAAGGCAACATTTTTATAAATGTGTATTATTTATGCAGTGAAAAATATGTGGCATAGAACCTATATACCGTAGCTGCTGTTGATCCAGATACTTGAAGAGGAGAGTTTGACATCTTTATTCTGAGACACAAAACATTCTATGGGGGATATGTATCAAAGTCTCCAGCCTGCAAAACTGGGACAATTGTGGAGCACAGAAATAGAGCAAAATGTATCAAAGCAAAAAAACAAACGAAAAAAAACATTGTTAAGTTTGTTTAAATGTAATGCAGTTTTGCAGTCAGAAACATTTACACATGACACCCTACATGTAATACAGTAAGGTACCTAGTTCACATCGTTCACAAGGACTTCCCCAAGCCGCTCCTAAAGAAGCACAGCACTCCGACTTCAATGTAGCTCCATTAATGTTGACTTCACAGCGTCCATCTTGGATATTAAGCCAACATGTTCCCTTCAGGCTGTCTGCAGTAAATATCGAAGGAGTAATTTTAATATTAGGGTGAGACATGAGAAACGTCAAGGGGAGCTAAATAAATAGTGTTTTAATGATATACACCAAACAAATGTTGAGGAATATAGGTAAATACTAACCAATACTGGTGAATAAAAAAAACGTGACAAATATTCCCATACACAAATCAAAAAGTACATGTTTTTAACCCTCCTATTAAACAAATTGCCCTTGCTCCTACATTTTGCCATTTTGCAAATGTAAGCAATGACTGAAATGTTTGCTTTTTTTAGGAGCTAATAAAGTGCACACCCATTTAGAACTTAAAAAGCTGAATATCTGAAACATGTTTTGAGTGTTTACTCTTTGAAATAAATTCCAAAGTAAGGACTTCAAATAGTTAAGGAGACCAAAGCGAACAACTGAATGGAAATGAGTGAGGTGTCTTTTAGGGACTGAAAATGTTGTGAATATTAGAATTGGTTCTTTTTTTGAAAAAAAATGGTTTCAACTGAGTATGTGTTTTAGATTACCTTGTCTGCCGCATAGATTAAAGGGCAGTGCAGTAGCACAGAATGATGCTGCACTAATAGGGATGTAGGTGTGATTGTTAAGAATGTGGTGGTGGAAACACAATGTTATAAACATGCAAATTATGCGGGAGAAGCTGCTATTATTAATAGGTTGTTGAAAGAATGATATGTCTGGAATCCGCAGTGGAAAATGGAAAAGCAGAGGAGGAAGCAAATAAAGCATTGCTGACAATTTAGACTAAATATACAGTTACTGTAAGTGGAAGTTCCATTTCCACGTCCCACCTTTTCTGTCATGTTTTATATGGTTTTTGTGTTAGAAACTGAAGGGCTGAGGAAGAAATTCAGGAAAATTAGTATACTGGGACGTAATTAAATAGAGATTGGCTGCTCAGTTATGGAGTGTTGGAATAAAATGTAGCAGTATGCGTGAGCATAAGCACATGGGGTGAGTGCTGCAGGAGGGAGGGACAGAAGACGAAATTTCACCCGCCCTGTGTTATACTATTTTTTAATACTGCTACAGATAGATATATACTAAGTGTGTTTCTCTGACTGAAACATCAGTGTGACCCTGATAGATATGGGCAAAAGCTATGCATAAAGCTAGTAGCTGGGAGTTAGGGCAACTACATTACAATAAATATGTACAGCAAATAACAACATCACTTGTGGGTACATTTGCATGTCTCAGACAGGTCTGCAACCCTGTCTTTCCCCATGAGCACTTAGTAAACAATGTTTCCATTGCAGCAAAGGATTCTGGGTAATGACATGCAAATGAGCACAGTGTCACTCTTTTTTATTATCCATTTTAACATGAATCCCAGTAAGCATAATCCTGCTGTATTACACAGCTTTTCAGCACACACAGTAAACCTACTCAGACTAGGTAATAAATATGTAGTAATGTAGTTATTCCCCGAATTTGAAGTGGCTCTGTGTGTATTCAAAAGAACAATAGTTTTAAGTGTAATGTCTTAAGGAAATATGTGAATGAAAAAAAATTATTGCCTTTGATTGTTAGTAGTCAAAAGTCAATGCAGATCTTTTTGGGAGAATGATATAATAGAAAAGATAATAAATGAACACAGCCAGGAAGACAGGGTCTAGCAGAGTAGGATGACAGAGCTGCTGTGATTTTTGGCAATAGAAGATTAAGATGACAAAACAAACAAAATGGGGTCACTTCTCTTGGATCAGAGAATAGATAGTGAGGGCAGGCTAATAACCCCCCTTCCCCCCCAAATATCACCATTCTAGACTAGACTGGAATATGCAGAGACTGGACAAAACATGCGAAATATTGTAATTTCACCATTTCAGAAATGGCAAAGACCTTAGCCCTCATTAGAGGCAGAAGTTTCTAACATGTTCTACTTTCTTGTTGGTAGAAAACAAGAAAAATAATGTTATCTTTTTACTTGAGGTGCATTTGCATGTCTCAGACAGGTCTGCAACCCTGTCTTTCCACATTATCGCTTAGCAAACCATGCTACCACTGCAGCCAAGAATTCTAGCTTATGACATGCAAATGAGCACTCTTTACTTGTTATCCATTTTAACATGGAACCCTATAAGCTTATGCCATCTGTATTACACAGCTTTTCAGCACAGCCTGGGTTATAGAAGGGCATAGCCACTAACAGTGAAGGGTTTTTGTCCCTTTTTTTATTACACACCAGACATTTTTTTAAGTATAATTTATATTATTTAGTGCTGTGTGCCAAAGCATTTTTAAAGCAGAAAAAAATGGTATTTTGACACACGGCACCATTATTTAGTACACAATTGCATCAAATCTAAGACATGTCTTTTTTTTTTACTTCGGTTGAAGATTGTAAGGATCGAAAAAGGTAGATTTCACCACCTTGGTGGATTTTTCGACAATGGTGGAAGGGAGAAAAAGTGACGAGAAAGATGCACAGTTTGATTCATCTCATTATAATCTGTGTGTTATGTAACTGCTCCCTGTAAAATCATATGGGCATCCCTAAATTGTATACTGACAGATATAGGACAAACATTGGAATAGACCGTGATACATGGATACAAAGAGAAGCAATATGTAACATTTTGCAGCAATTTTTCAAACATACTGCCTTAGTACTTACACTAGTTGAGTGTAAAGGTGGTGATTGAACTGTAGATTACTAAAGAAGGAGACTCACCTATGCAGATTAAACCAGTTGAATCCAATTTGCTTCCAGGTGAACATTCACAGTTAAAGGACCCATGAATATTTCTGCAAGCTCCATTAACACACGGACTACGTTCACATTCATTTATGTCTATTAAGCAAGGGGGAGAAGAAAAAAAAAGTTTCGTTAGACTTGCCTAATGTGGAAAATGTTCAAATGGATAAACTGAGCCACGCAGAGCTGTCTGGTAAATCTTTATTGTACATTTTTTATTAGAATCTCTAATGGTTCATAGCGTGGTGAATGGTAAAGATGACTGCATAACTAGTTCCAACATTTCTTCCTTCGACATATAAAAACATTGGCTTAGATTTTTTTTTTCTTCCAGAATCGCAAGTAATTGTCTTATTGAGAAATGAGAGTGATGTTTTCATGGAAAGCTCTTGCATTCCTAGCCATAGCATGCTGTGCACAAACATAAAGGCTGTATTGTTTCTGTCATTTAGGCTCCACCAGCTTTTGGACGAATAGTGCTGCCTATGGTTTCATTTCGAAAACGACATCAGTCACAATATGTTATTTCGTTTAATTAAGTCTCGTTTTTACGGCTAATATTCTGTTATCCCCTATTTTGCTAACTCTGAGACTGTCACACAAAGGTCACACTGCTGTAATGGTGGAAAGATAAGTGGCATCTGAATGAACATTTATTAAATTGGTGATTCTGGACAAATGACTATTTTTGTGGCCCGCTGGATGTATTATGTAACTTGAGTAAAATATGAAATATGACACTGACACTGAAGCTCATATTTCTTGCGAGCACAGTGAAATAAAAGCCACCGGACTTGTTGATGTTAACAAGAAGTGACTGATGAAAATGCCAAACTAAAGAGCTAAAGGTTGACCTTTTTTTAAAATGAAAGCAACAACTGAAGTGTTCTGAAAGAAATATACCAAGCTACTAATTATAGTATTGTGTACTTTTCACCTCAACATATGAAATACATATTTAATTACCATAGTGTTTAAATATTTATGTGCATGACACAATAATTAATTGTTCTGTACCCAATGTTGGGTAGATTACAAAGTTAAATCCTGGCAGAAATACTAGTAAGATGGAGAAATGTCTGCTTAGACTATAACAAAGGTATATGCACAGTGGAAACTAAATATTAATATATACCAGAAAAGGTCAAAAGGGAAATATATTTATTAGTTGCTTTACAGTATATGTACAGTTTTATGCAATGTGGCTGTTCTGAGGGGCCCCCGCCCCCCATGGTATACACATACTGATAAACTAGGTTTATATAAACATATGGTATATAAACACAAGACAAGGTTCTCTTATAACTAATGCTTTTAATACATTTCTTAGAAACAGTTATACTGTATGTTCTTTGTCTGGGAAACACAATGCTTGGGTCTCACTTTCTAACTGTCTACTTGTATATACCCTTATTTTGTTTAAGATTGATTTGCCATGCTAGTGGGATTTAAACATTATAAGCAGCTTCCTTACTTTTACCACTAACTGATAACTGATATTATAGGCTAAGCTAAAGCTGTAAAATTCCGGGCATTATTGAAATCCCTGCTCTCTGATTGGTTAAAATTTTGGGCATTATCCAATCAGTAATGGCCGGAATTTTTGCAGCTTGCAATGTGTTTATTTCCAATGTGTTTATTTCCAGCCAATCAGCTTTCAGAACAGCTCTGAGACAGGGCAGGGGATTGGTCAGGAGGAAGGAACAGCTCTCAGACAGGGCAGGGGATTGGCCAGAAAGAAGCAGAAGGCAGTGACTCCTCCCCCTCCGTGAACACAGCTGACAGACTTAGTTGAATTGGGGAGGGAGAGAGAGTGTGTGGCTGTCTGCAGTTTGTTTGTGGCTGCAGTTTCTGTGTCTCTGTGTGAGTGTGTGTCAGCAGTAGAAGCAGTAGTGTTTATGGGTGTAGCCGTGTTTGTGTGGCGTGCTGTACAGTATGTGTGTGCATGTGTAGCCGCAGCAGAGTTTGTGTGTAGCAGCAGTTTGTGTGTATGTAGAGCTGCTGTGTTGCGTGCAGAGGTGCTGTGTTGTGTGTGTGTGTGTGTGTGTGTATATAGAGCTCGTGTGTGTGTGTGTGTGTGTGTGTGTGTGTGTACACAGAGGGGGCGGCAGTGTGTGAATATAGATAGTTGCAGTGCAGTGGTTTAATGTATTTACCATTTTATTTTAATAAAAAAATCTAAATAACGATACAAAAGTGTCTATTATTTATTAAATAAGCCTATATTTAGCCTATAAAAGTAATAATCCCCTTAGAAGACTATTGGCCAGTAATGCCCTGTTCTTCGGGGATTATTACTTAATTATAGGCTAAAGCTGTTAAAAATTCCAGGCATTATTGAAATCCCTGCTCTCTGATTGGTTAAAATTCCAGGCATTATCCAATCAGTAATGCCCAGAACTTTTGGCCCCCTGCCAAGTTTTTCAGCCAATCAATTTTCAGTTCTCATTCACAAAGAGTGAAATTAGCTCTCTGTCAGGGGAGGTGATTGGACAGAAGGCAGCAGCAAGGCACTGACTCCACCCCCACCCTGTCCACAGAGAGCTCCGCACAGGAGAGTGAGTCTTGTGGGTGTAAAAGGGGGCTATCAGAGTGTTTTATTGTTGTGTGTGTCTTCTGTTAGTGTGTGTTTTGTGGGTGTAGAGGGGGGCAGCAGAGTCTGTTGGTTTGTGTGTGTCTGCTGTTTGTGTGTTTTGTGTGTGTAGAGGGGGGTCTGCAGTGTGTGTCTTCAGTGTGTCTTTTGTGGGTGGAGGAGGGATGCAGAATGTTTTGTGTGTGTGTGTGTCTGCAGTGTGTATTTTGTTAGTGCAGAGGGGGGGCAATAGTGTGTGTTTTGTGGGTGGAGGAAGGTTGCAGAGTGTTGTGTGTGTGTGTGTATCTGCAGTGTGTGGGTTTACAGGGGGCTGCAGTGGGTGTAGGTAGTGGATATTCACACGAGTGTAAATAGCGGAAAATGGCTATTCACACTCGAGTGGAAATACTGTAGCGGCAAATGGCTATTCACACGAGTGGAAATAGCGACAAATGGCTATTCACACGAGTGGAAATAGCGGCAAATGGTTATTCACACTAAAGTGGAAATAAAATAACGAAATGAAAAAAAATAATCCGAGCCATGAATTGAACCTGGATCACTCAGTTCATGGGCAGCAGTGATACCGCTCATCTATAGCACCTAGCTTGTTTTCCCACTAAGTTTATTCACTAAACAGTCGAAAGGGCCTTAAACTCTTGCAGCCAGGGCATTATTGGCCAGTAATGCCCTGTTCTTCAGGGATTATTACTTAAATAATCACTGGGAATGTCCAAGTCAACACATTTATTTAGTTACACACACTATTTCCTAAACTTAATAAACTTTAGGAATTCCTCAAAATCATTAATCACTTCCATTTTATTTGACACGGACACAAAGAAAAACAGAACTGCAGCAAATATTAGTTATTTGTATTTGACAAAGGTACAGTTTCTCGGATATTGCACTATTTCTGTTACTTACTCTTCTTATCTGTCACGACGAAGTGGTCTCCACCACCCACATTTACCAATTAAATATGTTGCCCCCCAATTACTACTCAGGAAAGGAAGTTTAATGTTGATTATAGGCTAAAGCCTGTAACCTGATTGATTAAAATTCTGGGAATTATCCAATCAGTAATGCCTGGAATTTTAGCAGCTTGCAAAGTGTAATTTTCAATCTGTTTATTTCCAGCCAATCAGCTTTCACAACAGCTGAGACAGGGCAGGGGATTTGTCAAAATGAAGTAACAGCTCTGAGACAGGGCAGGGGATTATTCGCATCGGGCTTCAACTCTTCCAGCCGGGGCATTATTGGCCAGTAATGCCCTGTTCTTTGGGGATTATTACTTAATTATCAGCCATATTTACAGATATTTTTCCCAGCTCTGATTTTATTTGAACAGGTCAAAAGGCTGCAGTTGAGTAAACCCTGAGTAGAGTGAGAGTAAACCCTGAGTAGAGTGAGAGTAAACCCTGAGTAGAGTGAGAGTAAACCCTGCCTTACCTGAACCTTCTCAGATAAGCTTCTCTGAAGTCTCCTGATGTTACTAAGTAAATGGGGCCTAGCAGCCATATTAATTTAGTTGTTGGAATCATTTTTCTAGGGATAAAATTCAGTCTAACAAAAAAAAATTGTGAGCTAGGGAAAAAACCAGAGGGGAAATCAGATATCATATTGTATAGTATGGTGGGAGAAGCTTTGAAAATTAAATCTGCAAGGGAGACTGGAACTTTAAGTCAATGGCAGTAGCCATACAAAGCCCCACGTATTGCTTCGTACATCTGGCCATACAGTATGTGTGCACAATTCATTGCTGTATGTTTACCTCACATTTATTTACTCTTGTCAATTATTCCTTACAATGTTAATACATACTGTATGTGATCATCTAAATCATTAAAGAAGAAGAAAAAAGTTTTGGTTGGGTACTGAAATTGACTGTCTTTTCCATTTACACCTTAACACCTAGCTTTGATTTTTTTTTTATATATATAAAATGCACTTACTTACATTCCTAAAAGATAATGAAGGCTTTGTACTGAGGTGCTGAATACATGGATAATAACTCTGCATCTCCCAATAGCAATGTAATGCCAAAACAATGATTTATAATCATGATGATACAGGGGCACCATTATGTGCAATAGTACTGCATTCTAATACAAAACATCATATTCAACACTGTCAATCATATGTAAAAGAAAACAGCAAAAATAATCAAACCGTGTTTGCTGAACTAAACGTCCAGCCAACAACCTACCCTTACATTTGTCCTCATATTCCTTTAAACAACTGTTAATGTTTTCATAACTTTTCCAGTATAGATTTTCAGTGTCCAATTTATGATAGCTCGTTGCATCAAATATTAGCTGTTAGTAGTTGCAATAGGTGGCATTTTTGTCTACTTCATGTACGTAGATTTTCCACAGAAAGTCAATCCCTGATTAAGCCATGAACACTGCATTCAACCTTGTGCACTTCAACTTCTTTACTTACCCCTCTAACCATTAGCAGCTGTGTATAATAATAAGAATATAGATTTTCCTCCATGTGAGGAAGCCACTGCAGAGCTTGTTGCCAGGATTCCATGCCACAGGTAAGCTGCATGTACGCAGCAACATTGATCCCATCTGAACAGTGATTTAAAATACTAACTTACACATTACAAATAGTGAATACTATTGTATAACCTTTATTTTTTACTTGTATTATATGATACAGTACAGGATATGCAACTTGCCATTTTACTTATTATACAGCATGGTTCTATTTTGACAAATCTAATTTCGCTTAAGAAAGTTGGCTTTTCAGAAAGATAAATGTGCTTCTGGTAATAAAACATGTCTGGGATTCCAGAAATGGTACTCCTGCTATCTGATTTGCATTATGAAAGCAGGAACGACTATTATTACTTTTACAGGCCAACCGTTTATGCATAATAAGCACAATTATAATATAATACAGGGAGGAGAGCATCAAATATAATTATGTAAACACTGAGAGACATGATTCCATTCCCAGAAGAATTCACCAATTTGTAATCATCCCACACAACAGGAGGTGGGTTATCTTTATAAAATCACTACATTACAGCTTCAGTAATAACATGACATAGGCAATAATACTCTTGCAAACCTCACAGTTCTACTGAATTTCTATTGACGGTTAAATATAAAACAGATTGCGACAGTAAATTAAGGAGATTTACTGTATAGTGGTTGTTTCCAAGCATATTATGCCAATGACTCTATGTACTGTAGTTACAAAAGTACAATTTAATAAAAGCATACCTGTTAAGCATGTACGCATTTAGTAAATGGACCAGTTAGGTCAAACAGGAAATATATTTCATAGTTGCTTTAAATGTAGTTTTATGCAATGTGGCTGATTTCCACCCATGGTAAACACACGCTGATAAACTTGATTTATATAAACATATGGCATATAAACAAGACAATGTTCTCTTATCATTAATGCTTTTATTACATTTCTTAAAAACAGTTATATGTTCTCTGTCTGGAAAACACAACGCTGGGGTCTTTCACTCTCTCAGTTTGTTTAAGATTGATTTGCCATGCTAGTGGGATTTAAATATAATAAGCAGCTTCCTTACTTTTACTACCAACTCCAATCTGCCAGTAATAGCTGGTAATTTCTAACTTCAGATGCTTATTTAGTTACACCCACTATTTCCTAAGTTTTAAGTTTAATAAACTATACGAATTCCTCAAAATCATTGACAGCTTTTGATAAAGGCTCATCTTCAGATTTTTGTTGTTGTTGTTGTATTCAAATTATTATTATTTTAAATAAAATTGTCTAACGTTTTGAAAATAAAACCAAAAGTTTGAGAAAAGAACAACATTTGAACTTTGATCTCAAAAATCAACAAGTTCTTTAAGCGCAAAAAATAGAGAACTAAAAAAAAATTCAATTTTTTCCGCCCAGAGAACCTGTTGCTGACCATTTTTTAGAACCAAAATACCAGTGAAAGTGTCTTTTATATATTTTGTATTTATTAGTAAGTGGTAAGTATAATGTTTAATGCCACATTATTACACATAGGCCACAATTATTCTCAAGCAACTTCTTTGATTTGAAAGCTTTTCACAGTGCTGAATGAAAAGTGGCATCAAAATATAACTCATATACATTGTGGAACACATTCAATAATGAACACTGTAAATTTACTCATAAATTACGATGTTGCACTTAACACCCGATGCAATAACATTTATTCATACTGTACCATATCTGCATGTCTCCCCTCATACCACATGTATTATAAACCTTTTAGGCTCATAATTTCTAAGAATCATTGTTTTTACGGCTACTACTAGCATTGTATCTCTCCCTTCTGTTTCATTTAAATGTTTATACTATACCTTAAAAGCAAGTTACAAGTTATATGTAAGAATACAATTAGAATGCATCAATATTTTTGCCCTACAGCTTTCACCAAGGCATTTTGGAGAAACCGTTATCAGAATGTATGCAAAAGCAAAAAGCAAAATAAATCTGATTCTTACCTTCACAGGTGTCAGAATCGATCCTGAACAGATATCCTTTGGGGCATGTACAGCTGTAGCTTCCTGGTGTATTTCGGCAAAGACCGTTGTCACAAAGCAGTCTGTTTACTAAGCACTCGTCAATGTCTGAAAAGATTTTGACGAAAAGATCACAAAAAAATAATGTTGTACAGTATATGTTGTCAACGTGGTTTTGAAGTAATTTAAGTCACTTTGCAACCAGTAGAGATCCAGACTCCCAAGGGAAAGAATCACGAGGATCTATTTTCCCCATTTTGGAATACAAATTTACTCTAGTTTTCCATCTTTATTTCGACATGGAAAAAAATATATCTTACTGCACACTACTTACATGTAAGTATATATTCTAAACGTTTGGTTCTTTTGTACGTTCTTTTACATCTTTTTCGTTTGAGCGTTCTGCGTTATTAGACATTATAATTTTCTATTGGTAATTTGTCCTTAAAATATTTTTCGGCAGTTTAATACATTTTACAGGCATACCCCGCATAAACGTACGCAATGGGACCGGAGCATGTATGTAAAACGAAACTGTACTTGAAGTGAAGCACTACCTTTTCCCACTTATCGATGCATGTACTGTACTGCAATCGTTATATACGTGCATAACTGATGTAAATAACGCATTTGTAACAGGCTCTATAGTGTCCCCGCTTGCGCACAGCTTCGGTACATGTAGGAAGCCGGTATTGCTGTTCAGGACATGATGACAGGCGCATGCGTGAGCTGCTGTTTGCCTATTGGGCGATATGTATTTACTCGCTAGTGTACTTAAAGTGAGTGTACTTAAAGCGGGGTATGCCTGTACACGATACAATTACATTAATGGAACAATGGCTGTCTAGGTTGTTAATATACCATTGAAAGTTACTATAATATTTCATAGTGAGAACACCACGTCGTTCCAACTCAGTTCACATTAAGTTTTGAGTACAAGTCTGAAATAACCAGCTGCAAAACTCAAACAGATGTAAAGAAATATCTGGAAACTACATGTTTGTTTGCGTTACCACAAAATAATGTTGGAATTAAAAGTAAACCACACTTAATACTCTTGCTTTTACTTTACCAGAAAAAAGCACAAGCTTATTTATAGGACAAAAGACTAAAAATGACACAAAGCCAAGAAAAACCCAGGTGTCAAAATGCATTACTCTGCTTTTTTTTGTATCACTAAGCATTAGCTGTTTATTACATGCCGTTTCTAATATTTATTTTATGGCATCATTTGTTTTTACTTGTACTATTCTGAAGTCCTTTCCAGGACTTGCATATTTTATTTGAAGGTGTTTCTGAGGTCGTGAGGAAAGAAAGCGATCGAATTGGAAACTACGGTGGATATTGACTTAATGCTTACAATATAAAGTCCCATAATAAATGAGCACACCGAGCTTCTATGAAAGCACAGATAAGAATAGTATTCACATCTTAGGGGTAGATCATCAGAAGTACGCTAAATAAGGGCAAATAACATTATGATACCTAATCAGGTAGTGAACACTAATTTTCCTTCATTTAACGTGGATCCTCAAAGCTAATAATATGCATAAACAAAGTCTGTTAGCAAAACCACCATCCTAATGTCACCTGTAGGAACGGGGACGAGCGTAGCGCTGAGACTAGTTTTCCAATACACTGCACATGCGCATTGGTCAAACTTTAAGGTGCGATATTAAATCAGCGTTGCTAACAGAGATTTTAATGTACGTTACCAAAAGCGAAAACAAATCTTGTTATAATATTGAGAAATGCATAATTGTATCATGTATCAAGTGTATAAGTTGTAAACTTAACATTTTAAAAGGGATGAAACGTCAAGAGGACATCCAGACTTTTACTAAAATTACTACTAAAGGCGCTCTGCTAACAAAACATTTCAAAGAAAGACTAAAAACCAGCAAAATGTCATTGACCTTGTCAAGAACTCCAGAAAGTATTAACAAATCTATATATATGTATACTCACCAACACAATTTCTACCAGATGACTCGTATCCATTATTACAGTTGCAGCGGTAGCTTCCATGTAAATTTTCACAAATTCCATTTGAGCAAATTTCAGGATCCAGAGCACACTCATTGATGTCTACAAAAATCACAGGAGAATTGTTAAAGCTATTTACATCTTACTTTAGAGGCTTGTGCACACACAAGTTCAGCAGTACCCTGTGCAGGCCTGCTCTTTCTATTTCTGTTTATCCATGGGAAACATATAGTATAGATAGAAGAATTTTAGCAGCTTGTCTAACACGGGGAGATCCTCTCCGCACAGCTCGAGTAAGAAACAAACAGAGAAGAGACAGCGCACCATGGTGAGAATAAAATAGTAGTTTAGTGTATAAAAATAAATCTACCCTTACAAAATAGTGTATGATAGTGATCTCATAATAGCAATGCTGGATGCCAGCATCAGCCGTGATCGGAGGAGTATGTAGTCAGCAGAAACAACTTTACAGCTATCACAGTCGGGATTGCAGTGAGACCGGACAGAATATCTCTAAAGGTTTGACCAATCCCAGCGCATTTCACACTGCTATTCTTCATCAGGGGTTGAACAATATAGATGTATAATATCGAGGAGTATATATACACCCCCGTTCCTGCAGATGAATTGGATGGACATTAACAATACACATATGTGCAATGCAATAAGGTAGAAAGATGATAGGTTTAATCAAAGAAAAATGATTTAAAAAGAAAACTAATGTTGAAGAATCCATATGTATTAAAAATATATATGAATGGAATATGTTAAAGATCCTAACAGTAGTATAATAATGCTAATTGAAATTGTATGCATTGTAATGTATGCAGTGTAATGTTAGAATGCTTGTTTTATTAGCTAAAGCTGATGTGTATTTTTTTTGATGGTTTTCATGTTTATGATTATACTTTTAAATAGACATAGTGGTATTTTTTTCATACACTTTGCACATTACTATCCAGATACGTTTATCTATTTTTTTAGATTAATTTATTAATACTTGCAATATAGAAGCACATATTTAAATTTATATTTCACATACATCATTTTATATATAAACTTTTTTTATATTGATTATATCATATAATTATATATTATAGCATATAAATCATTATTACATTTTTTTTAAATACACTATTATTTTGAACTCTTTAACACCTTATTTTTTTACTTTAGATTTATAATACAACTTTTTTTGGAAAACACATTTCTTTTTTGTTCAACACATCCTCTTTCTAATTAATTAAATTGCAAATATGTTTATTGTTAACCTTTGTCCAATTAATCTGGAGGAACTGGGTATATATACCCCTTGATACTGTAGATTTTTGTGGCTCATCCAGTTTAAAAGCACAGCAGTGCAAAACGCATAGTGATTGATCGACCTCTAGAGACATCACTTTTTCTCTTGATAGCTTTGGAGGTTGTTTGACTGACTGCATACTCCTCCAAGCCTGTCTACACTGGCGCCTGGCATTGCGGTTATGAGATCACTGTCATTTACTATTGTGTAATTGTGAATATTTCTTTTTATATATAAAACTACTATTTTATACTCGCCTTTGTCTCTTCTATGGTTGTTCTTAGGAGGCTTGTAGCAATCAAATGAAAAGTAATTATAAAAGAGTTGCATATACAGTGTATATATATATATATATATATATATATATATATATATATATATATATATATATATATATAACGTTTACAGTATGCCTGATGTGTTAGTCTTGTACCGTCTAAAAAAAAAGCCCTGCCTGCACTTATGGAACTGTGCCTGGGCAGGGATTTCTGACTCGGACCGCTGGGTTCCAAGAGCCCAACTTCTCAGAAATATTAGCCGCTCTCAGGGCTTTAAAACAGTTTACCAGTACACCTGTTGTGTTAGCTGGCACACGTGCCAACTGATAAAAAACCATATTATATATATATATATATATATATTTATATAAAATGTTAAAATACTAGTTAAAATCTAAATAAACAACGAATATAATTCATCAACAAATGTAATCACCAAATGTGAAACAAGTGAGAAATAATTACAACTTATTAAGATTACATAAAGTGATAAAAAACAGTGAATAAATAAAAAAAGAAAACTTCCTAGAATGATGCAATACATAATAAATATGATGCAAATGCACCTAAAGTGGAAAATAGTATGATGAATTGATAGTGAACAACCACACTAAAGTAAATCAATAAACAACTACAAAATAAATACACAGTAAAAGTGCATAAACAGTGCAATGATCAATGAAAACAGTGCATGTACTGTGAATACACAGTGAATGTACACAGTGAATATATTGTGAACTATTACCGATGAACACAATAACACAAAACAAAAACACCCCAATGATTTAAAATGAAAAACCATAAAGATGATCTTAACTAAGGCCACAATAGTGAAAGAACCACTAACCATGGATTCTCAGACGGGACACCGAGGGAACTGATGATGTAAAAGGACCGGTCTGCAGCTACACCTCAGTACACAAATCACAGCTGGTACTTCCTGGCAAGTGCCTTCCACCAACGCGCTAGTAAAGCCTCACGTGACAACGACGTGTTTCGTACTACGTACTTAGTCAGGTGGATCCATTTTAAAATGTCTAAGTACTTAAAGGTGGTCTTACTCCCCTATTGACCCTGATAGGCAAATAAAGAGACAGGTACTCCAATAGGAGCAAAAATAAGGTGACCTTTATTACTCAACATTTCGGCTCTCACATGAGCCTTTTCAAGAGCCGAAACATTGAGTAATAAACTTCATCTTATTTTTGCTCATATTGTAGTGCCTGTTCCTTCATGTGCCCATTTATCCATTCCATGGATGGTATCAACCCAGTTGTTTTCCCCTTTGTCCATTAGTGAGTGCCCTGTTTTCTGTTTATATATATATATATATAACAAAAGATCTAGGAAAGGAGCGCAAGAATACAGAACATGCTTAGCTTGGTAGATTGGCAATAACCTCAAGGAACATAACGTCTGTTACTGACTTTGTGGAACTGTCCCCAAGGAGGTAATTCTATATCTGCTGAAGTTGCTATTCGGGCTGAAAATCTCCATATATTACAATATAGATTTTTGGCCAAAAACAGCCCCTTTGTCAAATATAGAATGAGACCCTACAGATTGCAATAGATTATTCTACCTATTTTCAATGTGCTATGGTGCTGAAATGACAGCTTGACATAAAACTTTAAGAAAATTCACATACAAATGTTACTGCAGATGAATTTGTTCAATGATCTGCTCTTACCTCTTCCATCAACAGTAATACCAATTCCGCTGCTGCACAGCCCCTGAAACTCAGCTGTTCCATGGAATAGAAATAGTTAGTGAACATTGAAGACTTTGTGTTTCTAAAATTGCAATGCAAAAAGTAATCCGCTACTGTATGTGGTGTACTTTATTATATAAGTTGTGTCATATAGAAAAAGCATTCACAATATTCATATGATGACAATGTGAAACAATAGGACTATACATACTGTAAATATGCTTGCTTGTGGTTTACTCATCATTAATAGGCTTTAGACTATGACTTGGAGTGTTCCCTCTTCATAAAAGTCTGGTTGTTATACAGATGTAGCTAGCCTTATTGTCTCCGGTGCTGCTGCCATCCGTGCTCATGTGACTGCAGCACTGCAGGATTAATACAGCAGGGGTTACCACTCCGCATGGACTCCCCCCCCCCCCCTGCAGCGTGATCGCGACTGACCCTGTTTTTGGTGCTGCAGACTTTTGCTTCCTCTGCAGCATCGAGGACAGTGAGTCTTGCTACATCTGCATGTTTCTTGAGCACCCTAAACTGGATTGACGGTAGTGTGGTGGCTTCTCGATCCTGCATTTATAGCTTCATGGCAGAATCAGAAATAGGTAGCAGAAGGGAAGCCCGTCCACACTTTGTAGTTTTGCGTCTGTTTCTTCCTCTTTAATAGAGAGAAGATCCAAGGATTGGAAGCGGTGCACAGCTGCAAAAACGGGGCCAGCACCAATGCTGATGGGGTTAAAAATTATTTATTGAATGTTCTCCGTTACCATGTTGTTCAATAAATAATTTTTAACCCCATCAGCATTGGTGCTGGCCCCGTTTTTGCAGCTGTGGACCGCTTCCAATCCTTGGATCTTCTCTCTGCTACGACTGACCGGCGTGATGCACGCAAAGATAAGAAGCCGCTGTATGTGAGTACTGTGTCTCCCCCTTACAACAGGAGGAGTTGCTGACCAGTTACAGTGCTGTTTATGGAGATCTTTTGTCCGGTGGAGTACTGCATTTGATTGTGATATACTCATACTATTAATTGTCTTCACCTTATGGACTATTATAGCTATCTGTGTCTCCACTACTTATGTAGCACTGGGTCCAATACTCCACTCAGCATTATTTGGCTTCTTTTACACACCATTAGTGTGTTCAACTTCAACATTTATCTTTATCATATGTTTCCATCGCACTGAGCATTGCTACTTGGAACTTTGTTTCTAAACCATCTATCTTCCTCTTTAATGCCTTTGAAATCTACTGCTTTCCTTGGCCAATATGGGTAAAAGGAGAGAGTGAACTCTGTTGGGGGCACATGGAAAAGTGTTGCTCCAGTAAGGAGTTGGTGGTCAATTTGCAATAACTCTTGCATTTTTCACTTGAAGGTTAATGTTGATCAAATCTCTCAGCAATAACATCACATCTTCTTGAATCATTGTAAACAATAAGCAAATGTCATTATAATACTATTTTTTATCAAATATATTTCATGAGGAGTAATGTGTACTTTAAGTACGTCAAATAAACCCTTTTCATCTATGTGCAATGTGCACCAAATTCAATTCAGTGAATAACAATGTATTATGAATCAATAGTTTTGGCTAGCTCATAAAACAGATTGATATTACTTCTGTGTTTCATAATGTTTGCAATACTCAAACGGAAGCATCACCACACTTGCAAAAGAAATAACAATATACTAAAGCCCATAGTGGAACATACAGTATATATCAAACTTTCCCATCCGTGAAACGGGAAAAAAACTGCACCACTTTTTTCAATGAAGAGGATCCATTTGGAGTCAACAGAAATATTTTCGGTCATTAAATCTGTTGGAATTGATTTTGCCCCAGTTTTTCCACTGGGGGAATTTATTAAATAGGCCCTGCCCTTTATGAATCCTAATCATGCATAAAAACCAGCTATTCATTAACTTTACTAATTCTTTTTGGTTTCTTAGTTCACCACAGGAAAGCATTTTCTAGTTGCATCGTTAGGCAAAAAAATGGGAGGTCTGTCATAGCTCAACGTCCTGCCTGCTTCAGTCGCTCTAATCATCTTTTCTGGTGAACCAGAAACATTTCTTAATTTTATAGATTTCAACAAATTTATTGTATTTTCAGCACAAGTCAATTACTTATACGACCATGATAAGGCTCTTCATACTACACCAATCAGAGAGGTAAATGAATACACAGTATCTTATCAATGCATCAATACAGTAAGTGAGCTAAATATATAATAATCTGATTTTAACCTCTAATACTACTGTACACTTTCTCTGCAGTGAATTCCCTAACAACCAATCATTCAGACTTCAAAGGGTCTCATGTAACATCACTCCATAAAGAAAACATACAGTAATGGGTTGAAACATGATGCTTTGAAATTCTAATCTTTATCAGGACTCTGTCTAGAAGAATACACGTTTACCTGAATTTTTTGGTGGACACGGATGACACGGTTCCCCAAATCCATAGTCCGGGCTGGCGCAGCAGCATTCAGATTTGGTTACGGCTCCGGGAAAAGGACCAACACATAATCCTTTCTTGATTGATCCATAGCATGTACTACGCATGTGTGTGTCTAAAGAAAAAGGAAAAAAGGCAATTATTTCCGAATAAATCAATATGACTAGCATAGATTTTAAATAAAAAAAAAACCCTGGATTCATGTAGTAGTTTACAGAATCCACTGCCAGATAAGGTTAGATGACTGGTGAATAATTTATTTGCTTTAGAATTAGAAATAAAAATGTGATGAAAAATTGTTTTTAAATCATGATCACCAAATTTCTTTCAGCAGCGATCACATGACTGTCACTGCCCCCAACATAAATGAAAGTAGAGAGGGCTCCACTACTGTTTCGATTGGGCCGACTGCTTCATTGCAGTGATCTGCCTGATTAGCCCATGGAAAACCAGCATTTCCCCATGATGCACCTGGTTCATCAATAGGGCGGGTGGTCCAACAGGGCCCATCACGTACCAGAGAGAAGGGAGAGGTAGAGAGAGGGAAATGGAGAGAGGGTGAGAGACAGCATGTGAGAAAGTGGTGAGAGAGGGGGAGAGAGAGAGGTGGTATACTTTGCATGTAGAAATTAGCATATATCCCAGGGCATACACTTTGCCGAGGAGGTGGTCCAGAAAAGATTGATGAAACCTACGGAGCACTCAATGGTGCTGCAGCTCATGAAGATTATAGTCTGGTTTATGGCACCAGTGTAACAGAACGTAATGCAAGTATGTGTGTCATGCTTCAAACTTTGAGAAAAAAGTGTGAAGTTAAACTTAATGCACCGTCAGAGCAACTGAAGACAAATATATTGTTGACATGTCATCAGAAGGGCTCTAGCCAGACAGTCTTATTTCGAATGATGGCACTTTGGGCTACTACACATAAAAAAGGAAGTCACCATTCAAGTGGATACTTCTAAATGAGGACTTGGAGCAGCATTACTGCAAGTAGGAAAGCCAATCATCTATTCATCTAAGTCACTTGTAGCTACAGAAATCAATTGTGCACAGATTGAAAAGGAAATGTATGTTATTGTATTTGCCGGTGAATATTTCAATCAATATGCTTACAGACAAAAAAAATCTGCGGAATCAGAACACAAACCACTGGAAATAATCATGAAAAAAGTCTTGTTGTAGCACCAGCCAGACGGCAAAGAATAATGTTACGACTAAAGAAATATGACATTCTGGTAAAATACAAAGCAGCAGGATTCTTCTGAAAGAACAGGGCAGTATGGAAGAGTCACTTAAAGTGCAAGAGCATTTAGTCATGTCCGATTTACCTGTTTCTGACCAAAAGATAAAATAACTAAAACAGGAAAACAATAAGGGCTGCCAAAATTAAAAGCCTTGGCAAAATCCAGGAATATTGCAATGTCCATGTTCCATTTCAGATTGAAATTAAGAAAATGTGACTTTTTATAATAGTTGCTTAGTTGCTAATTTTTCCATGACTGGATAGTATAGACACTGGTCTGTAGTTGGAAACAGTGTTTTTGTTACCACACCTGAAAATCAGGTTGGCTCTTGCCGGTTTCCAGAAATAAAATAGAGATGATTCTGGAGGCAATTGATTAAGCAATAACTGGAACGCTGAGGCGTTGGAAATTTGATTCCAACTAGTCATACCCACATTGCTTAAATACGTATGTATGTGTGTGTGTATATATCAATAAAGAATATCACATGTGAGCACATAAACATGTCTTAGACAGGTCTGCAACCCAGCTTTTCAACCATTATCACCTAGCATACAGTGCTTCCACTGCAGCAAGGGATTCTGGGAAATGACATGCAATGTGTCACACAATGTGTCACCTTTTGCCTGAAATCCATTTACATGGAACCCATATAAGCAAATGATCTGCTGTTCACAAAGCTTTTAAGGACAGCATGAGATTAGATGCAAAGCCAGTCAAACCACTCAAAGACATGTTTCAAACTTAATGGGTCTCATCAGTGTGAGGTTGGTTGTACTTGCTTTGCAATTTTCAAGGCATTTTAAGTTATGGTGGGTGAAAAGGGCAACAAAAAACCTCCCTCGTTAGCATATAGCCAATAAAGAATATCACTTGGGAGCACATTCATGTGTCTTAGACAGGTCTGCAACCCTGCCTTTGAACCACTATCACCTGTATGCAGTGCTTCCACTACAGAAAGGGATTCTGGGAAATGACATGCAAATGAGCACACAATGTGTCACCTTTTGCCTGAAATCCTTTGGGATTTCAGTCAAAAGGTGACACATTGTGTCAAGGGTTGATCTTCGGCTGGAGAGGATCCCTGTGGCAGGACCAGCAGGGAGCGTGGTCAGGGTCACAAGCAAGGTCAGAGGCAGGCGGCAGATAGCGTAGTCGAGGTCACAAGCAAAGGTCGGAAATGAGGAGACAGGAACAGGACAATTGCGATAGTAACCACAGCAAACACGAGAACCTAGCAAGAACAGGAGGAACCAGTATAAACAGGCACTGACAGACAGGAAGGGGAAGTTTATATAGGCAGGCTGAGAGGTAGAGCACAAGGGCAGAGGTGTCAGGTTTCAGGGTCTGGAATGTTATTTGAGAGCTATCAGAGTAGCAGCAGTTCCAGTGGATAAGCATGGGTACTGTAGGCTAGAACATGACATTACTCCCCCCTCCCAAGAGCGTTCTCCAGACGATCCTTCCTAGGCTTGTCTGGATATCTCCGGTGGAAGGCTCTGACTAGTCGTGGAACATGTATGAACTCTTTGGGTTCCCAGGACCTCTCCTCTGCGCCACAGCCTTGCCAATGGACCAGGAACTGTAGTCTCCCTCAGTGTAACCTGGAGTCCAAAATTCTCTCCACAATGAATTCCTCTTCGTTATCCATAAGGACAGGGGAGGAAGAAGTTTCCATCCAGGAAACGGATTCTCGCGGAATGGCTTCAGCAGGGAAGTATGAAAAACAGGGTGTATTTTGATGGCCTCTGGACGCTCTAATCTAAAGGACACTGGATTTTTTAGTGCTGAAATGCAAAATGGGCCGATGTATTTTTGTCCCTATTTAATGGTTGAAACCTTTAATCTTAGATTTCTCGTAGAAAGCCAGACCTTATCCTCAACGGGAAATTCTGGGGAGGGTCTGTGGTGTTGGTCTGCTGCTCTTTTGTACCTTATTTGAGCCTCACAAAGTGTCTCTTTGAGGGTCTCCTGGACGTCTCACAGAATCTCAAGTTTCTCTGTAACTGCCGGAATTAGACCCGAAGATGGAAAACGAGGAATAAAAGTAGGATGAAATTCAAAGTTTGAGAAGAATGGACTCTTCTGTGTTGAAGAATGATGTGAGATGTTGTCCAAAAATTGAGCTAGAGATAGAAAGTCAATCCAGTCTTCCTGGAGAGGCAAAAAAACCCACTGTAAGTATTGTTCCAACGTCTGGTTTGTCCTTTCGGTCTGGCCATACGCTTGTGGATGATAGCCAGATGATAAATTTAACCGGATTCCTACAGAGGAACAGAAAGTTCTCCAAAATCTTGAAGTGAATTGCAGCCCTCTATCAGATACGTTCTCATCGGGAGCCCCGTGAAGCCGGAATACCTCTTTCAAGATCAACTTCGCTGTCTGGTCTGCAGAAGGGAGATTCTGTGTAGCAATGAAGTGAGTCATCTTTGTAAGTTGATCTACTACTACAAGAATGGTATTATGTCCACTTGATCTGGGTAGGTCAACAATAAAATCTATTGATATGGACCCCCAAGGACGAGTAGGAATCGGAAGAGGCTGTAGCAAACCCACAGGGGTTGCTCAAGGAGTCTTGGTCCTAGCACAGATCTCACAGGAGAAGACATAGTCGTTAACATCTTGTGATATTTTAGGCCACCAAAAAGAGTGGGACAACAGTTCTTGTGTCTTGAGGACACCTGGGTGACAGACGGGTCGGGAGTCGTGCATTAATTGGAGCACTTCTAATCTTACCTCCTTAGGGACGAACAGATGGTCTTTACAGTTCTACAGACCATCACGTAGAAATAGTTCCACTTCTGGTGGAGGCAAGAAAAGGGTCGTTTGAGTAGGCTCCCTTTATTCGTGCAATGACATCTGTGTAAAACATAACTCCCAGAAAAAATTTCTTTGGCAGAATAGTTCCTTCTTGCACTTTATCTGAATAAGGATTAGGTAATAACCGTGACAAGGCACCAGCCTTCCCATTCTTGGAGCCAGAGCGATATGAGATGTGGAACTGAAATCTTAAGAAGAATAGCACCCACCTGGCTTGTCGCGCAGACAGTCTCTTTGCGGATCGAATGAATTCCAAGTTCCTGTGACCCGTAAAGATGGTAACCGGGTGATTGGCCCCCTTAAGTAAATGCCTCCACTCTGAGAATGCATCTTTTATTGCCAAAGGTTCTTTATTTCCGATGTCATAATTTCTTTAAGCTGTTGACATTTGGTACGAATAGAAAGCGCAAGGATGAAGGCACCAACAGCTGAGTCGGATGCGTCCACTTCAATGACAAATGGTAGTTCTGGATTTGGATGAATGAGGATAGGGGCAGATGTGAAAAGTGACTTCAACTATTCAAATGCAGCTGAAAAAAATGGAGATTGCTTCCGAGGTTCACAGCACCTTCACTTAGCCAGTTATATGAATATAAAAAAGTTTACTAGTAACCAGCAATGTACAACAGCATGAACACTCTTACGCGTTTCGTCCAAGCCAGGACTTTTTCAAAGACACTCTTTGAAAAAGTCCTGGCTTGGACGAAACGCGTAAGAGTGTTCATGCTGTTGTACATTGCTGGTTACTAATAAACTTTTTTATATTCATACAACTGGCTGAGTGAAGGTGCTGTGAACCTCGGAAGCAATCTCCATTTTTCTCATCTGTGACGTCATATCCAGTTGGGGCACGCAGACGCCAGCAAGCAGAATCCCAGCACACAGAGCCTCCAGGATCAAGCTTGCAGCCGCAAACAGGAACGGCTTTCAAGGGACCTCCAGGATCAAGCTTGCAGCCGCAAACAGGAACGGCTTTCAAGGGACCTCCACGCGATACACAGGGGAGACAGGTGAGGATATATTGGTAGCCGGGCCGTGATTTACTTGGGGGCGCCCCCTTGGGAGGTGTCCCCTTGTACCTCTAACCGGTTTTCCAGTACCCCACTCCCCTTGTTAGTATCGGAGATACCCATATATTGCCTTATTACCTGCATCACCTATATACCGGCGTCAAACCTTCTTTCCTAAACACACTCCATAGTGCCTGGTAGTGGCCTCGATAATTGGGGTTACCCTATTTTTTCCATATTCAAATGCAGCATCCGCTTCAGGAGACCATTTGAAGGGGAATTCTTTCCGTGTGAGTCGGGTGATTGGGGCAAAATGCCAGAGACATTTTTAATAAAACGTCTATAGAAATTAGTAAAGCCCACAAATCTCTGAATGTCCTTCTCATTTCAAAGAATTGGCCATTCCACCACAGCTTGAATCTTGCCTGGATCCATACTCAAACCCTCAGGGAGATGACATAACCACGAAATTGCATGCAGGTCTTTTCAAATTCACATTTCTCTAATTTGATACAATTTGTATTTTGGGAGACGCTCTAGGATAATCCGGACATGTTTCTGGTGATCCATGATGTTATCTGAGAAGACTATGATATCATCCAGGTATGCCACTATGAATTTGTCCAGTAACTCTTGGAGAACATCATTGATTAAATGCTGGAAAGTTGAAGGAGCATTAGAGAGTCCAAAAGGCATTACCAGGTATTCATAGTGCCAATAATGGGTTCGGAAGGCTGTCTTCCACTCGTCACCGGGTCGGATGCGGACCAAATTATATGCTCCTCGGAGATCTAATTTGGTAAAGATCTTGGCTAACGAATTCTTTCCAAAAGTGCGGGAATCAGAGGTAACGGATACCTATTCTTAACTGTTATTTTATTTAATTCCTGATAGTCAATGCAGGGATGTAGCGAACCGACATTCTTTCCCACGAAAAAGAGAGCAGCGCCTGCTGGGGTAGTAGAAGGTCAGTTGAAACCCTTTGACAGGTTACCCTGTAGGTAGTCATTGAGGACCTTCAATTCTGGCTCGGAGACGGAATAGATTCTTCTGAACGGAATGGCAGCCCCCGGTAATAATTCAATGGGACAGTCATAACGCATATCCGCGTTCTTCTTGTAGTGTCATGAGGGACATAGTGTCCCTCATATACAAACAGAGATCTTCTGTTTGGCGTCTATTCCTTTCTCCAGTTTAAATAGGTCCCTGCAATGATTTTACTTGCATCAGCTCCTCCTTAGTCTCCCTGGAACATCTTGGGGTGCTGACATCTCTAACCCAGGAGTTATTTGGCATTAACATCTGTCTCTCCAATCATCTTTCTGTAAGCCTTCGATCGATCTGAATGCATAAACGGACACATTCCTCAAATCCCTCTAGGGGCACCACCCTGGCCAGTTTGTCTTTAATTTGCTCAGAGAGACCCTGCCGAAAATGATATCTCTGGGCGGCCTCATTCCAATCAGTATCGGTAACCCATCTGCAGAACTCAACGGCATACACAGCTGTCGAGCGTCTTCTTTGACGAAGGTTGTTCAGAGTTGCCTAAGTGGTTGCACCACAGTTTGGGTCATCAAAACTCAGGCTCATGGCTTCGATAAATCCCTCCAGATCCCTTAGTAGTAGGCTATTCTGTTCTAACATAGGGGAGACCCAAGCAAGGGCCTCGTCCTTCTTGAGCAGGGGGATAACAAGTCCCACCTTGGCCTCCTCTGTATTATAGATTGTGGGCTGTAACTGAAATAGAAGTCTGCATTGGTTGAGGAAACCCCGGAATGGTTGTTTTTTCCCCCTGAATTTTTTCCGGCAGGGGTACACGGGGCGCAGTTTGCACATGTAGAGTGTTTTGAACAGGCACAGTGGCTAGGGCAGTGCGCAGTTCACGTACTTCAGCTTCCACGTGGCCAAGACAGTTGTAAACATATCCATGTTGTTCTTGGAAGCGTTCCATGGCACGTTGCAAGTCAATAATCTGCTGAGCCTGGGTATGGACTGTTCCGGCAGGATCATGATAGGCCTGTTTATTCTGTCAAGGGTTAATCATCGGCTGGAGAGGATCCCAGTGGCAGGAACAGCAGGGAGCGTGATCGGGGTCACAAGCAGAGGTCAGAGGCAGGCGGCAGATAGCGTAGTCGAGGTCACAAGCAGAGGTCAGAGGCAGGCGACAGATAGCGTAGTCTGGGTCGCAAGCGAGGTTAGAGGCAGGCGGCAGATAGCGTAGTCGAGGTCAGAAGCAGAGGTCAGAGGCAGGCGGCAGATAGTGTAGTCGAGGTCAGAAGCAGAGGTCAGAGGCAGGCGGCAGATAGCGTAGTTGAGGTCACAAGCAGAGGTCGACAACGAGGAGACAGGAACAGGACAATAGTAATACTGTAGCAACCGCAGCAAACACGGGAACCTAGCAAGAGCAGGAGGAACCAGTATAAACAGGCACTGACAGACAGGAAGGGGAAGTTTATATAGACAGGCTGAGAGGTAGAGCACAGGTGCAGAGGTGTCAAGTTTCAGGGTCTGAAATGTTCTTTGAAAGAGCTAGCAGAGTAGCAGCAGTCCCAGTGGATAAGCATGGGTACTGCAGGTTAGAACATGACACATTGTGTGCTCATTTGCATGTAATTTCCCAGAATCCCTTGCTGCAGTGGAATCACTGTATGCAAGGTGATAATGGTTAAAGGCAGGGTTGCAGACCTGTCTAAGACATGTGAATGCGCTCACAAGTGATATTCTTTATTGGCTATATGCTAACCGTGGAGGTTTTTTATTGCCTTTTTCACCCACCATAACTTAAAATGTGTATTGTATATATACATATATCTATATCTATATCTTTACTTACAGTATCTAGCACCAATAGTGTACTCCCTTTAGAAAAGAGACAATACAATACAATTATAATGAGTGCAACAAAAAAGTCAGACAACAGGTAAGGAAAACCCTGCCGCAGAGAGATTACAATCTATAATGGGAGACTTACAGAGACAACAGGTAAGTAAGTGTAGTAGATGGTAAGGCTTGACCACAATGGTTGGCAGGGGCGACTGTGGGTGTGGCACAGTAGCTATGAGCCTAGGTTATTGAAATACTTAATTTGAGAGGTGTATTCTTAGGTTTGACTTAAAGTGGGAGGGAGTTCCATGGGTAAAGGGCAATGAGGGAAAAGGTTTACGGCAAAGGAGCAGCAGTGGTAGAAGAGGTGCAAGGAGACAGTTATGAGCACAGTGCAGGAGACGAGCAAGGACATCGCGAGATATCAATGCTGATATGTAGGGAGGAGCAGACGAGTGGAGAGTCTTGAAGGTTAGAAGTTTGTATATGATTGAAAATGTGATGAGAAGACAGGACAAGGATTTAAGGAGGAGATGCGCAGTGACTGTTCTGGTATGTGAAATTATTCTTGCTGCAGTTTTTGCGATAGGAACTCCTGTGCAATCTCATCTTCAGATACTGGGATTAATTGGAATTTGTGAACACAGTCAGGAGGGGCTACTGATATACGAGATCTGGGAAAAAATATCCATTGAGGTGGAGAAGTCGCAGTGCACTGA